>NC_057871.1:307500-387500 GCF_019740435.1 Gambusia affinis | reverse complement strand
CCCATCCATCCATCATCCATCCACCCATCATCCATCATCCATCCATCCATCCACCCATCCATCATCCATCATCCATCCACCCATCATCCATCATCCATCCATCCATCCATCCATCCATCATCCATCCATCCATCCATCATCCATCATCCATCCATCATCCATCCATCATCCATCATCCATCCACCCATCATCCATCCATCCATCCATCCATCCATCATCCATCCATCCATCCACCCATCATCCATCCATCCATCCATCCATCATCCATCATCCATCCATCATCCATCCATCCATCATCCATCCATCCATCCATCCATCCATCCATCCATCCATCCATCCATCCATCCATCCATCCATCCATCATCCATCCATCCATCCATCCATCATCCATCCATCCATCCATCATCCATCCATCATCCATCCATCCATCCATCATCCATCCATCCATCCATCCATCCAACATCCATCCAACATCCATCCATCCATCATCCATCCATCATCCATCATCCATCCATCATCCACCCATCCATCATCCATCCATCAATCATCCATCATCCACCCATCATCCATCATCCATCCATCCATCATCCATCCATCCATCCATCATCCATCCATCCATCCATCCACCCATCATCCATCCATCCATCATCCATCATCCATCCATCCATCCATCCATCATCCATCCATCCATCATCCATCATCCATCCATCATCCATCCATCCATCATCCATCCATCCATCCATCCATCCATCCATCCATCCATCCATCCATCCATCCATCATCCATCCATCCATCCATCCATCCATCCATCCATCCATCCATCCATCCATCCATCCATCCATCCATCCATCCATCCATCCATCCATCCATCCATCCATCCATCCATCCATCATCCATCCATCATCCAACCAACCATCATCCATCCATCCATCATCCATCATCCACCCATCATCCATCATCCATCCATCCATCATCCATCCATCCATCATCCATCCATCCATCCATCCACCCATCATCCATCCATCCATCCATCCATCATCCATCATCCATCCATCATCCATCCATCCATCCAGCATCCATCCATCCATCCATCATCCATCATCCATCCACCCATCCATCATCCATCCATCCATCATCCATCCATCCATCCATCATCCATCCATCCATCATCCATCATCCATCCATCATCCATCCACCCATCATCCATCCATCCATCCATCCATCCATCCATCATCCATCCATCCATCATCCATCATCCATCCATCCATCCACCCACCCATCATCCATCCATCCATCCACCCATCCATCCATCATCCATCCACCCATCATCCATCATCCATCCATCCTCCATCCATCCATCATCCATCCACCCATCATCCATCCATCCATCATCCATCCATCCATCATCCATCCATCCATCCATCATCCATCCATCATCCATCATCCATCCATCCATCATCCATCCATCCACCCATCATCCATCATCCATCATCCATCATCCATCCATCATCCATCCACCCATCATCCATCATCCATCCATCCACCCATCATCCATCATCCATCCATCCATCCACCCATCATCAATCATCCATCCATCATCCATCCATCCATCATCCATCCATCCATTATCCATCCATCATCCATCCATCCATCATCCATCCATCCATCCATCATCCATCCATCATCCATCCATCCACCCATCATCCATCATCCATCCATCCATCATCCATCCATCATCCACCCATCATCCATCATCCATCCATCCATCCATCATCCATCCATCCATCATCCATCCATCCATCCACCCATCATCCATCCATCCAACATCCATCCGTTCATCCATCCGTCCATCCATCCATCATCCATTATCCATCATCCATCATCCATCCATCCATCCATCCATCCATCCATCATCCATCCATCCATCCATCATCCATCCATCCATCATCCATCCATCCACCCATCATCCTCCATCCATCATCCATCCATCCATCCTTCATCCATCCATCATCCATCATCCATCCATCATCCATCCATCATCCATCCATCCACCCATCATCCATCCATCCATCCATCATCCATCATCCATCATCCATCCATCATCCATCCACCCATCATCCATCATCCATCCATCCACCCATCATCCATCATCCATCCATCCATCCACCCATCATCCATCATCCATCCATCATCCATCCATCCATCATCCATCCATCCATTATCCATCCATCATCCATCCATCCACCCATCATCCATCATCCATCATCCATCATCCATCCATCATCCATCCACCCATCATCCATCATCCATACATCCACCCATCATCCATCAACCATCCATCCATCCACCCATCATCCATCATCCATCCATCATCCATCCATCCATCATCCATCCATCCATTATCCATCCATCATCCATCCATCCATCATCCATCCATCCATCCATCATCCATCCATCATCCATCCATCCACCCATCATCCATCATCCATCCACCCATCATCCATCCATCATCCACCCATCATCCATCCATCATCCATCCATCATCCATCCATCCATCCATCCATCCATCCATCCATCATCCATCCATCCATCATCCATCCATCCATCATCCATCCATCCATCCATCATCCATCCATCCATCCATCCATCCATCCATCCATCATCCATCCATCATCCATCCATCCATCATCCATCCATCCATCCATCATCCACCCATCATCCATCCATCCATCATCCATCCATCCATCCATCATCCATCCATCCATCATCCATCCATCCACCCAACATCCTCCATCCATCATCCATCCATCCATCAAACATCCATCCATCATCCATCATCCATCCATCATCCATCCATCATCCATCCATCCACCCATCATCCATCCATCCATCCATCATCCATCCATCATCCATCCATCCATCATCCATCATCCATCATCCATCCATCATCCATCCATCATCCATCCATCCATCATCCATCCATCCATCATCCATCCACCCATCATCCATCCATCGATCCATCATCCATCCATCCATCATCCATCATCCATCCACCCATCATCCATCCATCCATCCATCCATCCATCATCCATCCATCCATCATCCATCCATCATCCATCCATCCATCCATCCATCATCCATCCATCATCCATCATCCATCCATCCATCCATCCATCATCCATCCATCATCCATCCATCCATCATCCATCCATCCATCCATCATCCATCCATCCATCCATCATCCATCCATTCATCATCCACCATCATCCATCCATCAACCATCATCCATCCATCCATCCACCCATCCATCCATTCCATCCATCCATCATCCATCCATCCATCCATCCATCCATCCATCATCCATCCATCCATCCATCCATCATCCATCATCCATCCATCCATCCATCATCCATCATCCATCCATCCATCATCCATCCATCCATCCATCATCCATCCATCCATCAACCAACCATCCATCATCCATCATCCATCCATCCATCATCCATCCATCCTCCATCCATCCACCCATCATCCATCAATCCATCATCCTCCATCCATCCATCATCCATCCATCCATCCATCATCCATCCACCCATCATCCATCATCCATCCATCCATCCATCATCCATCCATCCATCATCCATCCATCCATCATCCATCCATCCATCCATCATCCATCCATCCATCCATCCATCCATCATCCATCCATCCATCATCCATCCATCCATCCATCATCCATCCATCCATCATCCATCCATCCATCCATCATCCATCCATCCATCCATCATCCAACCATCATCCATCCATCCATCCATCCATCCATCATCCATCCATCCATCATCCATCCATCCATCCATCCATCCATCCATCATCCATCCATCCATCCATCCATCATCCATCCATCCATCCATCATCCATCCATCCATCATCCATCCATCCATCCATCCATCATCCATCCATCCATCCATCATCCATCCATCATCCATCATCCATCCATCCATCATCCATCCATCCATCCATCATCCATCCATCCATCATCCATCCATCATCCATCCATCCATCCATCCATCCATCATCCATCCATCCATCCATCCATCATCCATCCATCCATCCATCCATCATCCATCCATCCATCATCCATCCATCCAACCATCATCCATCCATCCATCCATCCATCCATCCATCCATCATCCATCCATCCATCCATCCATCATCCATCCATCCATCATCCATCCATCCATCCATCATCCATCCATCCATCCATCCATCCATCATCCATCCATCCATCCATCATCCATCCATCCATCATCCATCCATCCACCCATCATCCATCCATCCATCCATCCATCCATCCATCCATCATCCATCCATCCATCCATCCATCATCCATCCATCCATCATCCATCCATCCACCCATCATCCATCCATCCATCCATCCATCCATCATCCATCCATCCATCCATCCATCCATCCATCCATCCATCCATCATCCATCCATCCATCCATCCATCCATCCATCATCCATCCATCCATCCATCATCCATCCATCCATCCATCCATCCATCATCCATCCATCATCCATCCATCCATCCATCATCCATCCATCATCCATCATCCATCCATCCATCATCCATCCATCCACCCATCATCCATCCATCCATCATCCATCCATCATCCATCCATCCATCCATCCATCCATCATCCATCCATCCATCCATCCATCATCCATCCATCCATCCATCCATCATCCATCCATCCATCATCCATCCATCCACCCATCATCCATCCATCCATCCATCCATCCATCCATCATCCATCCATCCATCCATCCATCCACCCATCATCCATCATCCACCCATCATCCATCCATCCATCATCCATCCATCCACCCATCATCCATCCATCCATCATCCATCATCCATCCATCCATCCACCCACCCATCATCCATCCATCCATCCACCCATCCATCCATCATCCATCCACCCATCATCCATCATCCATCCATCCATCCACCCATCCATCATCCATCATCCATCCACCCATCATCCATCCATCCATCATCCATCCATCCATCATCCATCCATCCATCCATCATCCATCCATCCATCCATCATCCATCCATCCATCATCCATCCATCCATCCATCATCCATCATCCATCCATCATCCATCCATCCTCCATCCATCCATCATCCATCCATCCATCCATCCACCCATCATCCATCATCCATCATCCATCCATCATCCATCCACCCATCATCCATCATCCAACCATCCACCCACCATCCATCATCCATCCATCCATCCACCCAGCATCCATCATCCATCCATCATCCATCCATCCATCATCCATACATCCATTATCCATCCATCATCCATTCATCCATCATCCATCCATCCATCCATCATCCATCCATCCATCCATCCATCCATCCAACAGCCATCCATCCATCCATCCAACATCCATCCATCCATCCATCCATCATCCATCCATCCATCATCCATCCATCATCCATCCATCCATCCATCCATCCATCCATCATCCATCCATCCATCCATCCATCCATCCATCATCCATCCATCCATCATCCATCCATCCATCCATCCATCCATCCATCATCCATCCATCCATCCATCCATCCATCCATCCATCATCCATCCATCCATCATCCATCATCCATCATACATCCATCCATCATCCATCCATCATCCATCCATCATCCATCCATCCATCATCCATCCATCCATCCATCCATCCATCCATCATCCATCCATCCATCCACCCATCATCCATCCATCCATCCATCCATCCACCCATCATCCATCCATCCATCCATCAACCACCCACCCCTCACCCATCATCCATCCATCCATCATCCATCCATCCATCATCCATCATCCATCATCCATCCATCCATCCATCATCCATCCATCCATCATCCATCCATCCATCCACCCATCATCCATCCATCCATCATCCATCCATCCATCCATCATCCATCCATCCATCCATCATCCACCCATCATCCATCATCCATCCATCCCTCCATCATCCATCCATCCATCATCCATCCATCCATCCACCCATCATCCATCCATCCATCATCCATCCATCCATCCATCATCCATCCATCCATCCATCATCCACCCATCCATCATCCATCCATCCATCCATCATCCATCCATCCATCATCCATCCATCCATCATCCATCCATCCATCCATCCATCCATCATCCATCCATCCATCCATCATCCATCCATCCATCATCCATCCATCCATCCATCATCCATCCATCATCCATCCATCCATCCATCATCCATCCATCCATCCATCATCCACCCATCATCCATCATCCATCCATCCATCCATCATCCATCCATCCATCATCCATCCATCCATCCATCCATCCATCCATCATCCATCCATCCATCCATCCATCATCCATCCATCCATCCATCATCCATCCATCCATCATCCATCCATCATCCATCCATCATCCATCCATCCATCCATCATCCATCCATCATCCATCATCCATCCATTCATCATCCATCCATCCTTCCATCATCCATCCATCCATCACCCATCCATCATCCATCCATCCATCCATCCATCCATCATCCATCCATCCATCCACCATCCATCCATTCATCATCCATCATCCATCCATTCATCATCCATCCATCCATCCATCATCCATCCATCCATCCATCCATCCATCCATCCATCATCCATCCATCCATCCATCCATCCATCATCCATCCATTCATCATCCATCCATCAACCATCATCCATCCATCCATCCATCCATCCATCCATCCATCCATCCATCCATCCATCATCCATCCATCCATCAACCAACCATCCACCCATCATCCAACCATCCATCCAACCATCCATCCATCCATCATCCATCCATCCATCCAACCAACATCCATCCATCCAACATCCATCCATCCAACCCATCCATCCATCCATCCATCCATCCATCCATCCATCCATCCATCATCCATCCATCCATCCATCCATCCATCCATCATCCATCCATCCATCCAGCCATCCAACCAACATCCATCCATCCATCCACCATCCATCCATCCATCCATCATCCATCCATCATCCATCCATCATACATCCATCCATCCATCATCCATCCATCATCCATCATCCATCCATCCATCATCCATCCATCCACCCATCATCCATCCATCCATCATCCATCCATCATCCATCCATCCATCCATCCATCCATCATCCATCCATCCATCCATCCATCATCCATCCATCCATCCATCCATCATCCATCCATCCATCATCCATCCATCCACCCATCATCCATCCATCCATCCATCCATCCATCCATCATCCATCCATCCATCCATCCACCCATCATCCATCATCCACCCATCATCCATCCATCCATCATCCATCCATCCACCCATCATCCATCCATCCATCCATCCATCCTTCCATCCATCCATCCATCCATCCATCATCCATCAATCCATCCATCCATCATCCATCCATCCATCATCCATCCATCCACCCATCATCCATCCATCCATCATCCATCCATCCATCCATCATCCATCATCCATCCATCATCCATCCATCATCCATCATCCATCCATCCATCCATCCATCCACCCATCCATCATCCATCCAACCATCATCCATACACCCATCCAGCCAGCCATCCAACCACCCACCCATCCATCCATCCATCATCCATCCATCCATCATCCATCCATCCATCATCCATCCATCCATCCATCATCCATCCACCCATCCATCCATCATCCATCCATCCATCCATCCACCCATCATCCATCCACCCATCATCCATCCATCATCCATCATCCATCCATCCATCATCCATCCATCCACCCATCATCCATCCACCCATCATCCATCCATCCACCCATCATCCATCCATCCATCATCCATCCATCCATCATCCATCCATCCATCCATCATCCATCCACCCATCATCCATCATCCATCCATCCATCCATCCACCCATCATCCATCCACCCATCATCCATCCATCCACCCATCATCCATCCATCCATCATCCATCCATCCACCCATCATCCATCCACCCATCATCCATCCATCCACCCATCATCCATCCATCCATCATCCATCCATCCACCCATCATCCATCCATCCACCCATCATCCATCCATCCATCATCCATCCATCCACCCATCATCCATCCACCCATCATCCATCCATCATCCATCATCCATCCACCCATCATCCATCCATCCACCCATCATCCATCCATCCATCATCCATCCATCCACCCATCATCCATCCACCCATCATCCATCCATCCACCCATCATCCATCCATCCATCATCCATCCATCCACCCATCATCCATCCACCCATCATCCATCCATCCACCCATCATCCATCCATCATCCATCCATCCATCCATCAGTAGGCAGAACAGTTGAGTTTGAAGACAAACTGAGATCAGGAGATCAGAGTCTGGAGAACTCAGAGAAGATAACTCTGCATTCATTTCAAAACTCACTACCTGTGTTGGCCTGCAGCTAAACAAACCATGTGACCTTTGTCAGATGGGGTGTGTGAGGACGTTTTGACACAGAAGGAGGAGGAGGAGCGGCGGATCGCAGAGATGGGCAGACCAACGTTGGGCGAACACGTCCGACTGGAGGTCATCATCGAGGAATCGTACGAGTTCAAGGTGAGAGTAAATCCCTAAAATCCCACCTCTGCCTTTTGGGTTCCTCCCAAATATCAGGAGGTCTGTTTGCACTGGATCCAGGCTGCAGCTTAACATGTACAGAGACGGAGCTCTGGTAAGAACACTGGTTGTCCACCAGCGGTTTGGTATCCCAGTTCTTACATCAGGCCACTTTGTACAGCATTCAGTCTGTCTTCAGAGTAACCACTGGTTTATGGCCAGAAAGGTAGACTTTCCGTTCAAGTTTGGTCTGGTTTCAGAACACGGTGGATAAACTGATTAAGAAGACCAACCTGGCTCTGGTGATCGGGACGAACAGCTGGAGGGAGCAGTTTGTGGAGGCCATCACTGTCAGCTCAGGTACAAACTGAAGGAAGAAAAACTGCTTCTGAGTTTTTCACACGAAGCAACAGGGAATGTTGTCTCTTTCCTCAGGTGGTGATGATGATGATGACTGTGGTGAAGAGAAAATACCTTCCTGTTTTGACTATGTCATGCACTTCCTGACTGTCTTCTGGAAGCTTCTGTTTGCCTTCGTTCCTCCAACGGACTACTGGAACGGCTGGGCCTGCTTCGTCGTCTCCATCTCTGTCATCGGCATGCTGACCGCCATCATCGGAGACCTGGCGTCGCATTTTGGCTGCACGGTCGGCCTCAAAGACTCCGTCACTGCCGTGGTGTTCGTCGCGTTGGGTACTTCAGTACCAGGTGTGACACAAGCTAAGGTTGATACCGCAGCCAGTAAAAACAGATTTAGGGTGCGTTCACACCAGCCTTGTTTAGTTGGCTTTCATTAAACTCCAGTTTGTTTGACTAGAAAGTCTGGTTCAGTCGGAGAGGAATAGTCACAGGTTGGGGAAAAACACCCTTAGTCTATGTCAGGGGTGGGCAGTACTGGTTCTGGAGGGCCGGTGTCCTGCAGCTCTTAGAGTCTCTCTGGTCCAACAACCTGAACTCAACAGCTGGATCTCCTCCTCAGTGCTCCTAATGTGCTACAAGAGCTTTAATCATAAAAACACAAAAATACAAAGTGATAGAAACAGAACAAGGTTACATTCTGCTATCATCACACATCAGATTATTGATCAATATTTTATTGATTACGTTTCTAAAGCAGCACTTACCAGGTTTAAAAGCACTCAGGGTTTCGACTGTTTTTCAGTTTTCTGGAAGTTTGTTCCAGATCTTTGCATAGAAGCTGACAGCTGCTTTTCCATGTTTGGTTCTGGTTCTGTTGCAGAACCTGAACCAGAACCAGAACCAGCAGGTTGATCCAGCAGCAGATCTTTATTCCGTCCAGTGATTTATAAACGACCAGTGAAGGACTGTAGAACCAGGTGTGACCTCTGACCTCTTTGATGGGACGTTTCCTGTGGAAACAGAAATCCCAGTTCTTAGGTCAGATTAAACTGGTTCCCACCAGGCGCTACGTGATTCTGTGGAACATTTTGGTTTTCTAGAGCGACTTCAGTCAGAAAGCATTAACCAGTTTACTGTAGAACTACAGCCTGTAGATCCGCATGAACATAAACTAACGACCTGCAGAATTCACAACCGGTGAAAACCAAGACCTCAACACAGACGCTGAACTTTACTCAACTGGCAGTTTACAATACAGCCCAGTAAATTATCGCTTTCAAATTTGTGTGGAGAAATTAATTTAGGGGAAGCTAAGAGCGCTGAACTTTTCCAAGTTAGCAAAATGCTGAACCAGAAGTCAGTTCAGCCGTCAGACCAGCAGGACTCTGGTCACTGAAAGAACTTTTTGTTTTCTTCGTCTCTCTTCGTCAGACACCTTTGCCAGTAAAGTAGCAGCAACCCAGGACCAATACGCGGACGCCTCCATCGGGAACGTTACAGGAAGTAACGCTGTCAACGTCTTCCTGGGCATTGGCGTGGCGTGGTCCATCGCCGCCATCTACCACTACAGCAAGGGCCAGGAGTTCAGGGTGGACCCGGGAACGCTGGCCTTCTCCGTCACGCTCTTCACCATCTTTGCTTTCATCTGCATCGCCGTCCTGATCTACCGGCGCCGGCCAGCCATCGGCGGGGAGCTCGGCGGGCCGCGTGTTCCTAAAATCCTGACTTCCTGCCTGTTCTTCAGCCTGTGGTTGATGTACATCATCTTCTCGTCGCTGGAGGCGTACTGCCACGTCCAGGGCTTCTAGGCCACCTGCTTCCAACTGAAGCTGTGATTCGGACGGTTTCTCCTCGGTCCATCGGATCATCTGACTGTCACGGGTTCCTATAACGTGTGTTTCTGTAAAGACTGAGCTCCCGAGAGGTTCTGGTGGGTTTTGGGTTCCTTCAGGTTCTGATCTGAGAGTCAGAATTTAGTTTTAACCAAGATGTTTGGGTCAGTCCTGCTGGTTCCCCTTACTTCCTGTTTCATTTTTCTAAGGTTCTGGTTTCAGTTGTTCAGGTTTTCAGTGTCTTGGTTCTGGTTTCTGTAGAACCATCTTTAAAATGTTCTGTTGGACCCAGAATGCTGCATGTTTTCCTCTAAGTTATCTCATACCTCCAGATTATCAAATCAAATCAAATCAAATCAAACTTTATTTGTATAGCACATTTCAGCAGCAAGGCATTTCATCACTCTGTTATTATATTTAAAGTGAGTTTTTTTCATGTATTTTAAAGTTCAGCCGGGTCCAAACGGCTTCAGGGGTTTTCTGTGAATCTGAGCAGCTTTTCAGACCACCAGGCCCCCCACCATCCGACCGGACCCCCGCCATCCAGACCCCCCCCCCCGCCATCCAGACCCCCCATCCAGACCCCCGCCATCCAGACCGGTTTGGTTGCTGACTTCCCTGTGTGATTCCTCCTCCACCTTTAGTTACGCACAATATTTAGCCTTGCATGAACTTTGAACCCACCGCCACAGAGTGACGTCACCAGAGATCCTTCGTCTTTATTCTGCCATGTGTTGGTTGTTGAATGCAGTTTCTCCTCAAAATATTAAAGTTTAGTGAGTGATGATGAGTCCACTTCTGTCTTGGATCTTCCAACTGGGAACCAGAGGTCCGTAGTAATTCAGAATTATTGTAACTGCTTATTGCAATCATTAAATAAACTGGTAATTTAGAAGAAAATAAGCCCCGCCCCCCCATCCGGAAACAAAGGCCCAGTTCTGATGTCGACGGTTTTGCGGAGCGATGAAAACGACCCCAGTTTCAGCTCCACAAGTTGAGACGGATGAGAAAACATCCGTCTAAAACAAGCAGCCATAATTTACTGGGCAAATATTAAATGATCCTCCATGTTCTGCTACAACCTTGTCAAGAAAAAGAAAAAAAGCTAATTAATAGTTTTGGGTGGATTATAAAAATAAAATAAGAGATGTAGGAATAAATTATAGTTTAATTAGTCCTGTGATTGTTACTCCTGTTATTCCACCATGGATAATTGGAAAAGCTGAAGTTGATTTAAGTTTATTGGAAAAAGGAAAACAACTAGAAAAGAAAGAGGTGGAAAGTAAAGAATATGCAGAGTATATACAAATATATACAGACGCTTCCAAAATGTGAAATGACAATATAGGAATAGCATTTCTAATTCTGGATTTAGATATTATGAGAAATAGAAGAATAACAGACCAGTTAACAGTGGATACAGGTGAATTAATGCTTTTAATGGAAACAGAGAGAGGGAGGTTATAATTTGTTCAGATTCAAGTAGTGCATTAATAAGTATTTTAGAACAAAATTCAGAATCAAGGCAAGATATTATATTGGATATTAATCATTCAATTTTTAGGATTAGAATTATGGGTCTTGGGTTAGATTAGTTTGGATTCCTGCTCACATTGGAGTAACAGGAAATGAGCTGGCAGATAGTTTTGCTAAGAATGCAGCAAAAAGTGTATTGTTGATTTAAATATTAAAAATATTAGTAAAATGTAAGGAAAAATGTCAGGAACAGTGGGATAGAGGAAGCAATGCAAGATTTTATTATAGCATCCAAAAAATGTTGGAGAATTTAGGAAACGTAGCAGGAATAAAAAAGAAGAGGATATTATATCTAGATTAAGGTTTGGACATACAGGTTTAAACAGAACTCTTAAAGTAATTAATAAACATGATACAGGTTTCTGTAGTTATTGTGGGAAATTAGAAAGAATACAACATATTTTTTTAGAATACAGTAAGTATGTTCAGGAAAGGGAGGAGTTAATTAGAGATTTAAGTAGGAATAAAAATTAATTAGATATTAGGATTTTTGCTCCAAAGATCGTCTGGGGATGTAGTTTTTAATAGTATTTTTAGTTTTCTAAGGAGAACAGGTATGTACGGTGGCCCTGAGGTGCAAAACACAACGTTACCGAAAACGGAAAGGGTTTGTCCCAGTTGGAGACCTGAGAGATCGCTGATTGGACGACAGGCATCAATACGCTGAGTCCTACTTACGTCGCCGCCATCTTGAAAGTGGCAGTTGGAGAAAACCTGCTGCGGGACGAGTTTCAACGGTTTTACTGTACAAAATGGACCCACTGCCTTTACGTTACGTCTTTTAATTCATTTCTGGAAATAGCAAATGCACATTGAATTATGGAATTGTGTTAATATGTCCATGAATCCATCACTGTAAAGGTGTGTGTGTGTGTGTGTGTGTGTTCATCAATAAAAACGATTTATCAGAATCGTATCAAATGTAATTATTGTGCCCCAAAACAATTAAATAATCACATTGTAAAAATTCTGCTGAAAGCTGAATTCACAATACACTCAAGGGGGAAATCTGTCACAGGAATCAGGTAAAATATGCCACACCTTTAATCTGATAAAAATAAATACTCAACCACTCAAACACTGAATTTGTCGATCTTCTGCAACAATGATTTATTCAAAAAAGAATTATTATACTACGAAATAATAATAGTTATCATGATAAAGAGATCAATAACCAAAATCCCTCAACAATAATTATGGTTACTCAGTTCGAATCAGCAAAAAAAAAAAAACCCTCACTAATTAAGAGTCCGAAATTTTCTGTTCCTTTTCCCAAAGAGATTATTGTCCACACCAGAGTTCCTTATCCTGAAAAATAAACAAAGTCCTGGAAATATTCCCCCCGTTCTACTCCAAAGTCCCGATCCAAAAGGGAAAAATCCAAACGTCAAAAACCCCTCCAAAAAATGGAAAAACAAAAAGAGTGGTACCACCAAAAATCCCCAAAAAGAAAAGTAAAGTCCAGATCTCACCGGGAACGTCTTTCTTTCCCCTCGGTGGCGTCCTCTCGCACTGGCGGCGTCTTCTTGCCCCGGGCGGCGTTTCTTGGGTGCAAACTCCGATCCAGTTCCTGAAATATGATCTGCGGCGCTGGGCGAACTTTTGATCGTTATTTAATGTCTTTCCTTTGATTTTTACAAGTTCTAAACGTTCATACGAGTCAAAACTCCCGCTGCACAGATCTACCGGCGAGCGTCTTTCTCTCCGGTTGCGCCTCACCCGCCGTCGCCCACGCCCCTTTTTAAATCACTAATTACACACACACACACACACCTGAAAACTTCATGATCCACCCAAATCAGTTACAAACAGTGGAAATTCGAAATATTTTTTAACAATTAAAGCACCGAAACTGTTCTACAGAACAGTTTAATACGTTTACTTTTTAGCGTATTTATTCATGAAAAACAAACATAGTGGTTATGTTACAATCCCCCCCCCCCAGCCGGAGGCAAGGGAGGTTGAACTCCAAAATAAGGCTTTAAGTTAACCACATTAACTGTGTCTGTTCCTTTGTGCTGGTCTTTCCACTGAAGCTGATAATTTACTGGGCCTAACTGTTTCCTCACTATAGCTGGACCTGACCACTTTGGCGCTAGCTTTGAGGAAAAACTGTCTATTGCTTTGGAAAGTGGGTGAGACCTAACCCAGACCAAATCTCCCGGCCGGAACTGTGCACCTCTCCTCCGGGCATTGTAATATTTGGCTTGTCGGGTTTGGCTTATCCCAACTTTCCTTTTGACTTCTTCTTTCATCTCACTATGACGCTCCAACCATTTGTATATGGGTTGCTGAGGCGATGGTGGTTTGGCTATCACCCTCTCCAAAGGCCCTTGAAGTTGGCGTCCCAACATTAACTCTGCAGGGGCTCTCCCTGTGGTTTCATGTTGAGCACTATTAATGGCAAAACGGAACTCCCATATATGTTGGTCCCACTGATTGTGATGCTGTCCAACAAATGAGGCTATCATTGTTTTGATAGTTCTGTTCGCCCGTTCAGTCAAGTTAGATTGGGGATGATAGCTGGTGGTAAAATGATGCTTTAGCCCCCACATAGAGCAAAACCTGGACATCTCTTGACTGGTAAACTGGGGCCCACGATCTGACACAAGACTTTGTGGAACTCCAAAACGAGTAAATATCTCCTCCTGGAGGATAGTGATGAGCTTCTGTGTCTTGCTGTCTCTTAAAGGAAACATCTCCACCCACTTTGTGAAGTAGTCGATCACCACAAAAAGGAAAACATTTCCTTTTTTGCTGCGTGGAAAAGGTCCCATCAGGTCCACCCCAAGTTTCGCCCAGGGTTCAGTCAGAGGTGTCGGCTGCAGAAAACCAGCTGGAACTTGATTATCTGATTTGTACTTCTGACAAACTGCACAGTTCTTCACATATTGCCACACATCCTTACGGACGGATGGCCACCATGCTACTTCCAACAGCCGGAGGAGTGTCTTTAGCCGGCCCAGATGTCCACTCAATGGCCGATCATGGAAATACTGTAGAAATTTAGGAATTAAAGATTTGGGAACCACCAGCTGATATTTCATGCCATCTTTTAGTGGGGTCTTCCTATACCAGAGATCGTGAACTTTGTAGTAAGAGATTTTGTCAGGTCTCTGGTATCTTTGATCCTGAACCATCTCCATCAGGTCCGAGTCATTTTCTTGAGCTTCCTTGATATCTGTTAATGATAGGGGTAAACCTAACAAGGTTTTAGCAGAATTCAGGGCTACATGTGCTGTTCCAGCTGGATCAGAGAACATTGCTCGGGACAGCGCATCAGGCACTACATTGTGCATTCCTTTTCTATATCGTACTTCAAAATCGAAATCTTGCAACCTCAGCACCCAGCGTGTTAACCTGGAACTGGTTCTGGGGCAATTAAATGCCCAGGTTAGGGCAGCATGGTCAGTATAAATGGTAAACTTTGTACCCTCTACAAAGTGTCTCCACTTTTCTACTGCCCAAACAACTGCCAAACATTCCTTTTCAGAGGTGGAATAGTTCCGCTCTGCTCCCTTCAATGACCTTGAAGCAAAAGCAATAACCTTTTCTCCATCAGGAGTTGGCTGGACCAGGACGGCACCCAGACCAACATTACTGGCATCGGTATGTATTTCAAAAGGTAATTCGAAATCTGGCTGCCCAAGTATGGGTGATTCCCCCAAAGCCTTCTTCAGTGTCATGAAAGCATTGTGGCATTCCTCTGTCCACCCCCACTTAGCATCTTTTTTGAGCAGTTGATAAAGAGGTGTAGCGATTTCTGCAAAATGGGAGATGAACTTGTGGTACCAACCAACCATTCCAAGGAATCTCTGAGCGCTTTTGGTCAGTTGGAGTAGGATAAACCGTAATGGCGTCGGTTTTTTCGGGATCCACTTGAACACCTTTCGCTGATACAATGTGTCCCAGAAACTTGAGTTCTTGCTGGAAAAAGTTGCATTTTTTAAGATTGAGGGACAGATTGGCGTCATGGAGCCTTGCAAATACGGTATCCAGGTCCTTCAGGTGTTGCTCAGCCGAAGCTGAGAAAACAATCACATCATCGATGTACACACAGCAGATCTTTCCCCGTAGCTCTCCTAAAACTTTCTCCATTAAACGTTGAAAGGATGCTCCTGCATTTTTTAATCCAAATGGCATGCACTTAAATTGATAAAGTCCAAATGGGGTAATAACCGCAGTTTTCGCTTTGCTGTCTTCTGCCACCACCATCTGCCAATATCCAGACTTCAAATCCAGGGTGCTGAAAATTTTTGCTCCAGTCATTGACTCCAACAGCTCGTGGATGATGGGCATGGGATAGGCATCCTGAAGAGTTTTGGTGTTCAAAGCTCTGTAGTCCACACAAAACCGAAAAGATTGGTCTGGCTTAGGAACAAGGACAACGGGGGATCCCCATGAAGATTGTGATGGCTCTATAATATCATCCTTTAGCATAGCATCAATCTGTTCTTTTATTATTTGCCGCTTAAAAGGAGACACCCGGTAAGCTCTGCAGCGGATGGGTATTTCATCTGTGGTCATTATTCTGTGTTCTTCCACAGATGTTCTACCCAATGTATCCGAGCATACGGATGGCCAGGCCTCCAAAAGCTTCTGGACTTCTGGAGGATGTTTTATCTTCATGGGATATGATGCTGTGTTTGGTACTTTGTCTATTTCTAGGGGCAGAGCCAGGATCAGATTAAGCAGAGAATGACTATCATGCCCAGGTGTTCTGGCAACAACCGAAGATGAAAAAGGATAAAAGGTATAACCTTTTGGCCCTTTTACCCCATAGGTGTGGTCACCCAGGTTGATTATGGCAGAGGTTTTGGACAAAAAGTCGAGTCCTAGGATGATGGGAAAGGTGAGGTTATCATCCTCCACCACAAAAGTCTCCAACGACCACATCATCCCATGCCAACCATAGATGATTGTCGCTTTCCCTAAAGCACTGTAGGTTTTGCCATTGGCAAGTTCAAACTTCTGGTTGTCAGCTGGCTTCAAAACCTCCCCTTCTTTAGCAATTATTTTCCACTGACTATTTCTCATCAGGGAATAGGTGCATGCTGTATCCAGAACAGCGTTGTACATCCTGTCACGCACCTCAATGGGAACGTGAAGGAGGGAGGATGCAGGTCCTCGCTGAACAACAAATACAGAGTCGGTTGGCTTTCTGGTATTTCCCTTAGATCTTGCTGGGCATTTTCCTTTGGCTTTGTGCTGATCTACTTTCCCCCAGTAAACTTTAACCCCAGCGCAGTCTTTTTCAACCTGGGATCCCACCTTTATTAATTGATCCATAGAGGTGACTGTGCCACGAAGACAGCCTGCTAGCTTTGGATTACAGTTGTTTAAAATCCTCCTCACAAGCTCTGTCTCACCGATGTCTGGCTTCCATCTTAGACATAGTGCTTGGTACTCAAAGGCAAAATCTCTGAGACATTGCTCTGGCAACTGGACCATGTCTCTTAACTTCTCTTCCACTTCTGAAAGATAGTCTGCAGGAAGAAAGGCAGCACAAAAGGCATTTTTAAATTCAAGCCAGTTATGTATCTTGTTTTTAGCCACACTCCACCAACAACGAGCAGAGCCTTTTAAGACAGCTGTTAAAGCTCCCAATAATTCAGTATCAGCCAGAGGCCTTACTGTTAGAAATGTCTCACACTGATCGATAAAATTTAAGACATCAGAAACTTCTCCTGCACCCTCAAATGTCGGGAACTCCATGTGCACAGGGGGCTTGGAGTAAACTACAGATATTCTGCTTGATGAAGGCACTGTCAGGTGAGAGGTTGATGTCGGGAGGTCTACTATCCCACTGTGTGTTGATGACCTGACTGGAAACATTCCTGGAGGGATGTAGGCAGTAGTTTGATCCGTTCTTTGAGGGTGACAATCTACTACCTTAGCTTCCAATTCCTTAAAGGCTGCGGTCATGCATTGCTCCAGGGCCTCAACATTCCTATCTATATATGTCCTGATGTTTTGTTCCCTATTCAAAGCACTGTCTACAGATGCCCGAAAATTTTCTTCCAATGAGGTAATCTTAACCCCCATTTTAGTTAAATCATTCCTAATATCATTAATGTCTGACATAGGGAGATACTCTTCTTCATCATCCTCTTTTTCTTCAACTTCATTATCTGATACATAAAGGGAGCTAATCAAAGAAGTTATTTCACCTACAGGATTCCTCCTTGTAACCCAGGCATCTCCCTCTGTGTTGCATATTGTCTCTTCCTGATCTACAAGAAGACCTGCTCCACTTTCTTCCTCATTCTCATCAGTATCTCTTTCCTCAGCATGTGGTGATTGAGAAGTTATATTATCCATCTAGCAAAGAAAAAGCACTCACAACAGGGTCCTCTTTAATTATGTCATCTAATGTAGCACAAAACCTGAAAGTATATCATCCTGCACCCCATACGGGCCACCAAATTGTAAAAATTCGGCTGAAAGCTGAATTCACAATACACTCAAGGGGGAAATCTGTCACAGGAATCAGGTAAAATATGCCACACCTTTAATCTGATAAAAATAAATACTCAACCACTCAAACACTGAATTTGTCGATCTTCTGCAACAATGATTTATTCAAAAAAGAATTATTATACTACGAAATAATAATAGTTATCATGATAAAGAGATCAATAACCAAAATCCCTCAACAATAATTATGGTTACTCAGTTCGAATCAGCAAAAAAAAAAAAACCCTCAATAATTAAGAGTCCGAAATTTTCTGTTCCTTTTCCCAAAGAGATTATTGTCCACACCAGAGTTCCTTATCCTGAAAAATAAACAAAGTCCTGGAAATATTCCCCCCGTTTTATTCCAAAGTCCCGATCCAAAAGGGAAAAATCCAAACGTCAAAAACCCCTCCAAAAAATGGAAAAACAAAAAGAGTGGTACCACCAAAAATCCCCAAAAAGAAAAGTAAAGTCCAGATCTCACCGGGAACGTCTTTCTTTCCCCTCGGTGGCGTCCTCTCGCACTGGCGGCGTCTTCTTGCCCCGGGCGGCGTTTCTTGGGTGCAAACTCCGATCCAGTTCCTGAAATATGATCTGCGGCGCTGGGCGAACTTTTGATCGTTATTTAATGTCTTTCCTTTGATTTTTACAAGTTCTAAACGTTCATACGAGTCAAAACTCCCGCTGCACAGATCTACCGGCGAGCGTCTTTCTCTCCGGTTGCGCCTCCCGCGCCGTCGCCCACGCCCCTTTTTAAATCACTAATTACACACACACACACACACCTGAAAACTTCATGATCCACCCAAATCAGTTACAAACAGTGGAAATTCGAAATATTTTTTAACAATTAAAGCACCGAAACTGTTCTACAGAACAGTTTAATACGTTTACTTTTTATCGTATTTATTCATGAAAAACAAACATAGTGGTTATGTTACAACATCAACAGGTTTGAAATGTTGTCCTTTGGGTTTTTTCATAACTATATATAATAATCTGTGAGAGTTTGTGTCAGTGACATTCATTAACTTGAAACACTTTGCAGAACGGCACTTTATGAAGTTCGGTCCATTTACTTGCTGATAAGCCACTTTCAATATGGCGGACGCTATGACGTGTTGCAACAACGGACCGACCCGCTCAAGCGATAACTTCCGGTTCAAAGCACCGTCGTCCAATCAGTGATCTCTCAGGTCTCCTACTGGGACAAACCCTTTCTGTTTGGTTAATGTTTTTTTTATTGAACAAATTGTATACAAAGTCTTGATGAGGTGCAAGAACATTGCAACATAGGTAGAAAAATTAAACAAAAAAACAAGGGGCTAAGACTAAAGACAAGCACATAAAACATTAAGACAAATGAAAAATAATAGAGCAGGATTTTAAAACAAAAGAAAAGTTGAGATACTGACAGTTACTTTTCTTGCAGAAACAGATTTCAAAAGTTTCAGTGAGGTAAAATAAAGTTTAAATTGGTTAAGAAAAAAATCAAAACAAGGAGTAAAACCTCTCCATTTACAGCAGAGTATGTGATATTTAACAAGTAAAAAGATAATATTAACCATGTCAGATATTTTACTATCAAGGCCATCAATATAATATAAAATATGGGTGATGATTATCTCAGGAATGTCATCAATTTTAAGGGACAACCAATTTTTAATGTCGCTCCATAGTTTAAAAGAAAAGGGACAGGAGAAAAAAAAGATGATTATTGGATTCTTCTGGACAATCACAAAAGGCACAACATGCTAAATCAAATTTAAATCTTTTGTGCAAAAAACAAACCCTTTCTGTTTGGTTAATGTTGTAGAGTTTTGCACCTCCGGGCCACCTAATTACCTAATAATGGGAAGATTATAGTGGATTAACATCTGATCCAAACTCCAGTCTGGAAGGTATCGCACCTAAAAGTTGTTTGCCAACCGCCATAAAAAGAAAAGAAAAGAAAAGAAAAGGTTGACGGTTTCTGGTCCGGTCCTAACTGGAGCAAGACTTGGATTCTGCTCACTCAGGGGTTGTGGCCCGGTTTGAGGTGGTTCCTTTGAACGCCTTGGAGGTTCTGGTTCTGGTCCGATGGGCCTCAGCAGAACCCAGCGTAGCTGGCGGTGGAGCGAGCACAGAGACCCGGATAGAGCGCCTCGGTGAACTCGGTTCTGAAGGTGTGAACGTGACTCGGCCCAGTTTCAGTCAGCAGGAAGAAGGACAGAACCCCCGCAGCGTGGTCCAAACGGACCCGGACCCGCTCATAGCCGTCATCAGGAACGTCATAGGTCCACTTCTCCCCGCCGTGCCACGCAGTCAGAACATCTCCCTCTGCTGCGAAGAACCAGGACGCCTGGTTCCGTCCGAACGCGGCCCTGCCCGCTCCCTTCCTGGGAACGCTATCGTACGCCAGAGCGACGCCGACGGCGGCCCGGTTGTCGGCGCTCATCCAGTCCACATCGAAGCCATGGCGACCCGTCAGCGCCGCCCGGCTCAGAACCTGCAGCTCTGCGTTGAACCGCTGCGGGTTCTGCGGGTAGTTCTGGTACCGGTCCGAAACCGTCACCCTGCGCAGGTCCGGAGACACGAGGAGCCAGCTGTTGGCAGTGTCTGGGTCCAGGGCGAGGTCCAACTGGTCCGACGGGTCCAACTGGTCCGACGGGTCCAACTGGTCCGACGGGTCCAACTGGTCCGACGGGTCCAACTGGTCCGACGGGTCCAACTGGTCCGACGGGTCCAACTGGTCCGACGGGTCGGCTTCAGAGCATGATACATTAAAGTTAATGTGTTTTTTATGTATTTGTTTAGTTCATAACGCTCAATAAAGTTTCTTTAGAAAAAGAAAATGACTAGCGGAAATAGAACTCCTGCTTAAATACACTTCAAAATAAGAGCATGTGCATAAACGTCTAAAAACGTAATAGATGATAATCAAAACTACAACACAGATGTTGAACTTTGTCCAACTCAAAGTTTACAAAACGGCCGAGAAAATCAACGATTCAGAAGTTATCTGGAGAAATTAATTCAGGGAACTAAATGTTTAAGCTAGCAAAAGCGCTAAACAAGAAGCTAGCTCCACTGTTAGCATATTAACGGAAGTCCAACTAGTAAAGCCCAGTTCACACTACATGATTTTTAGCCCCGATTTCCCCCTTACCACAATCTTAGAACTTCTGCATTCTAAGATTGTCCTTGCCATAATCATAACCGATCATCCTGCAGTGTGTTACGACTGATCGGGTCCAGTCGGTAGAAATCCCATCTAAAATCCGACATATTCAACATGCTGGATTACCGCTAGCGTAGCTGTGTGAAGCTGACACCCCACCCACGTCAAAAAATTCAGCAAATAGTCTGAATGGTTAGTGCTCCGTTTGTGCAGGTTTGTGCCGTTGAAATTTTCGTTTGTGCAATTTTGGTTTCTGAGATATTAAAAATAATTTTTTAGGTCATCTAGAGTTCACCATCCCCCCATATCGCTCCAAAACAAACCAAAGTGCGCTAGTTCGTTAGTGCTCCGTTTGTGCAGGTTTGTGCCGTTGAAATTTTTGTTTGTGCAACTTTCGTTTTCGAGATATTAAAAGTTATAATTTTGGCCGATGACGTCACCGTCACCCCATCTTGCGCCAAAACAAACCAAAGTGGGCTACTTCTTTTAATTCTTCAGATTTTCAGCTGTTGTACAATGTGTACCTTTTGTTTTGAGCTTCAATAAAGACTTAGAACAAGAAAAAATGTGTCTCATTTCAAGTAATGTTTCAAGATAGCAATGTTTTCTCGCGAACGTAGCGTTCTCTCCACAATAATTGAATCCTGCTAATAAAGGACATGCAGCCCTGACTCTAACGTAATGTGTATAACCTGTTCAACTGTGCTTTGACTTCGGAGGTGGTCTGAACAATTATATTTACATTGTTGACGTACTGTCTGCTGATTATACAGCAAACGTGTAAAAAATATACATTAGCCTATAACGGTTCAAAAAATAGAAAAAAAAAAATCCACAGCCAATTTGCTAGTTGCTTGAGCAAAGTTTTTGCAGAGTAAAACGGAAATGTGTCATTGGTTCAGAGTTCATCCAAGTAATGTACTTAATATTTAGTAAATATATTTTCAATGCAACGACTTTCATTTCATCCAATTTCTTACATTAAATGTGTATGGGCTTCAAGGATTTTGAAAAGCTGCACATGTTTTGCGAACTTTGACATAGTTCTCACACAACTGGGATTGGCTTCACCCACTAGTGAGCCCCCTCCCCCACCACCACCACCCCGATCTTGTTTTGGCGGCAGAGCAAGTGTAATTTCAACCTCTCGTTAATATTCTAGCGGTCTCAAATCGTTTTGAATAAGTCATTTTTGGAATTTTTTCAACCCCGATTTTGATTTTTGAACAAGGTAAGTAAATTAATGCTCAGGCTTCACATAAAATATTGACTCAATGCAATCCATCCCTAGCTTATATATGCATTTATTTAAATTCACAACTTGTATTAAGTCGATATTTCAAACCTTTTGAAACATAGCGAGGCATCATCTTGCAGCCTTTACATTTATATTGAATCATTAACACTTAAGCATATGCACAAAGGGCACATCTTCTGAATTCAATTAAAAAATTTATTCCAAAGGAAAATTTAATTTTAACAGGTACTTACATTTTCAAGTAACAATGCATTATTGAAATATATATTTTTTTAATTAGCTTAAATGTTAGAAATTAAACTGGGAAAACCAACTTGATATTTTTAAATTCAAGACTATTTTAAGTGTGCAGACACTGCTAGAATACAATTTGTGTCGTTTTTATGCAATTGATGCCTCGCTATGTTTTGGTAGAAAAGGTATTATAAATCGTGTATACAGTTAGAGTAAGACAATATTTCTGGTAATTGTCTTTTTGTTTTTTTTATGAAGTTGCATGTGCCTCATGGTTTGCTATTGACACACCCAAATATCTGTAGTGTGAGGCAAAGGGTTTCTATCCTAATTGAGAAGTAATGAACCATGAAAGTGACTGTTTTGAAAATGCAATTTAATTATACATTATTATAATTATTACTATATTATTATTATTATTATACTCTTTTCTTCTATTTTTTGAACCGTTATAGGCTAATATATATTTTTTACACGTTTGCTGCATAATCAGCAGACAGTACGTCAACAATGTGAATATAATTGTTCAGACCACCTCCGAAGTCAAAGCACAGTTGAACAGGTTATACACATTACGTTAGAGTCAGGGCTGCATGTCCTTTATTAGCAGGATTCAATTATTGTGGAGAGAACGCTACGTTCGCGAGAAAACATTGCTATCTTGAAACATTACTTGAAATGAGACACATCTTTTCTTGTTCTAAGTCTTTATTGAAGATCAAAACAAAAGGTACACATTGTACAACAGCTGAAAATCTGAAGAATTAAAAGAAGTAGCCCACTTTGGTTTGTTTTGGCGCAAGATGGGGTGACGGTGACGTCATCGGCCAAAATTATAACTTTTAATATCTCAAAGACGAAAGCTGTACAAACAAAAATTTCAACGGCACAAACCTGCACAAACGGAGCACTAACCATTCAGACTATTTACTGAATTTTTTGACGTGGGTGGGGTGTCAGCTTCACACAGCTCCGCAGCGTGTGGGTTTTACCTGAGAGGTCTTGTGCGAAATTCTGTTCCCCTGTGAAAATCTGTTCCCCTGTGAAATTCTGTTCCCCTGTGAAATTCTGTTCCCCTGTGTCGGGAGCGCGCATCGCAGCCAGAAAGGCGGATCTGAACATTTTCACGGCGCTTCTGATCGATTTCTCGGTAAAACAACTCATATAATCATGTCAAGGTTGTAACATTCAGTTTAATCGGCAGCTGTTGTTTACAAAATTGTAAAGTAATTAAATAAAAAAGGTCTTTTTACGCTGTTTTGTGTTATTTTAAACGCCAAGAGAATCGGTCTTTCTTCAACTTTTGTCACTTCAGCTTGGCAGAAATAAAAGTCAGTCACCAAACACAATTTTTCAACACGTTGTGTGTATTTATAGTGTTTCATTGCTGATATAAGAGGATGGTAGCTGTCTGATAGCAAGGCACAAAAATTAAGATTTCCTGAAAAGATGAGAGTGTAGACTTTCTGGTAAATCTTGTTCTAATGTAAAATATGACAGATTTTCTGGATTGAGGAAATTTCTAGTATACTACATGCTACCACACATAACAATTTTTGAGAATTTGGAAACAGTTGCTCTTTATTCCCCAAAGTTATGGGAGGAGGAGAGGAGAGAATGGATATTTCAGCTGCCTGAAATAATCTGTTCCCCCTCTGTAACATGGGAACAAATTAACTTACCAGAAAACCTTTTACTGTGTTTATTCCTCTCATCATCAACAATAAATACTGCAAGTTTGGAAACATCTGTTCTTTATTTGACAAAGGTAAGGGGCCTTGGGATTTAAACTATCTTTCCATAGATGCCTTATGTCAAAGTAAGTATAAATATCAAACAGTTTTCAAAATGCAATTTATTAACCATTATATAACATACATAAACCAGCACACCACAGCAAACTCAAGAACCTAAGGCAAACACGCAAAGCAGTGATAAGTTTCCTTAAATAAATGTTTTCAGAGTCCATGTTAATGTATTAAGTTTCGGCTAAGTATAGATGTCTTAGCAAAACATATGCAGTACAGACCAAAAGTTTGGACACACCTTCTATCCATCCATCCATTTTCTAATCACCCTTTGTCCCTAATGGGGTCAGGAGGGTTGCTGGTGTTTATCTCCAGAGAGGCGGGGTCACGGGGTCACCCTGGACAGGTCACCAGTCTGTCACAGGTCAACACAGAGACACACAACCATTCACACACACACACACACCTAGGGAGAATTTAGAGAGACCAATTAACCTGACAGTCATGTTTTTGGACTGTGGGAGGAAGCCGGAGAACCCGGAGAGAACCCACCATGCACAGGGAGAACATGCAAACTCCATGCAGAAAGACCCCGGGCCGGGAATCGAACCCAGGACCTTCTTGCTGCGAGGCAGCAGTTCTACCGACTGCACCACTGTGCAGCCCCCACCTTCTAATTGAATTCAAGGTGTGTCCAAACGTTTGGTCTGTACTATAAATAATAGCAATCATGATCACAATTGTCATAAACACTGAAAATAAGAATATTAATGTTAAGGATAAGTCTCACAGCAATTTCCAACCTCATGCTGTAGACCGCCTCATTGGAAACAGGAAAATCCACAACCTCCTTTGATAGGATTTTTTCTGCAAACTGAAATGAACAGCTTCATTTAATGGCTTCAAATTGAAGTAACAAAGAAAGTAATTCACTGCACATGCCTCAAAATAAATATCAAAATCCTAAAGTCATACACTGTGTGACAACATGTATGCACCTTCAGTGAAAATACACCACATGATGTACTATCCTGTTGTTTTGGATGCTTGACTGTGTCACATGTCCAACGTGAGACATTGCACCCCTTCTTCCTCATAAATGCCCTGTAAATATAGATATATTAATAAGAAAAACTTTATTTGATTTTCATACTCGAGTTAAACTTCAATTTTTAACCATACCTTGTGATTTGCAAACATTTCTGGATGTCTTGTTTTGATTCCCCCAGTGGATTCAAGAACAAAGACTTTTTCTCTTGTGGGTAGATCACCTAGAAAGTGTGTATTTGACAGTTTTCAGGTGGTTTTTGTCTATGAGACAAGTATAATATAGATTATTTTTAAAGTTTAAAAAACCTTTATTACCACTAAAGTCCAGTGGTGGTGTTGATTGTTGATTCCCAGAATTATTTCATAATTCATTGGGTTCATCTGTGAATAATAATGAAAAAAAACATAAAGATTTTTTCATATCAAGAACAAAACATGTTTAGTAACACACACATTGGACTGAGATTATATTTTTGTATAGGTGATACAGAAAAATCTGTAAAAACATATAATCATCAACATATTTTATTTTCATCAATTCAAAAATACTAATAACACCTGGAAGAGTAACACTGAAACACTCTGGAATGTGTAAGATCTACCTTTTTTAATCTAGGACTTTTTCCCTGCCACATTGCTGCCAGAAATGCGTTAATAGACTGCAAATGTATTAAAAGAAAAAAGATTAGTTAAATACTGTAGCAGCTGTGATATTTGAAAATTATATAGTCATTGTACCGACCTGACTCTCCAGTTCCATGTCAGGACCAATTTTATTAATGTCAAAGTAAAACAACTTGTATGCATTTACTTTTGACAGAAGGACAAATATGTTTTTCCCAGTAAAAGCATCTTGCACATCTGATGATGAGGATGGTGAGGAGTAGTGGAAAACAAAACAAAACAAAAGTTAAAGATTAGTTTCACTGTTATGACACCTATTTCATTTAATTTTACAAAACATTTAATATTTTATCCATTATGCAAATGATGAGAAAGTATTAATTTCACTGATTCATACAACTATTTTCTACATAAGAATTAATAATAAAGCAAGCAGTTTGTTGTACTGACTGAAATGATTCCTTTCATTAAAACAAGACGAAAGCATATCGGTACAAAGAAACAATTTGTGAAACACATATGATTATAAAAAATGAAATTTATGTTCTTTGATATATATTTATAAGAATTTAAACTAAAATTTACATTTCTCTGCTAGAGATTTTCTCTGGGAAGCAAACTGGAGAGGAGTTATAGGCAGAGAGGAGGGTGGAGATGTTGGAGCAGGGGGGGGATGTTGGAGCAGGGGGGGGGATGTTGGAGCAGGGGGGGAGATGTTGGAGCAGGGGGGGAGATGTTGGAGCAGGGGGGGGAGATGTTGGAGCAGGGGGGGGGATGTTGGAGCAGGGGGGGGAGATGTTGGAGCAGGGGGGGAGATGTTGGAGCAGGGGGGGAGATGTTGGAGCAGGGGGGGGATGTTGGAGCAGGGGGGGGATGTTGTAGCAGGGGGGGGGATGTTGGTGCATGGGGTGGGATGTTGGAGCAGGGGGGGGAGATGTTGGAGCAGGGGGGGAGATGTTGGAGCAGGGGGGGGATGTTGGAGCAGGGGGGGATGTTGGAGCAGGGGGGGGGAGATGTTGGAGCAGGGGGGGGAGATGTTGGAGCAGGGGGGGATGTTGGAGCAGGGGGGGGGAGATGTTGGAGCAGGGGGAGATGTTGACAGGGGGAGATGTTGACAGGGGGATGTTGACAGGGGGAGATGTTGACAGGGGGATGTTGGACAGGGGGGGATGTTGTGGGGGGATGTTGACAGGGGGATGTTGACAGGGGGGAGATGTTGACAGGGGAGATGTTGACAGGGGGGATGTTGACAGGGGGGATGTTGACAGGGGGGAGATGTTGACAGGGGAGATGTTGACAGGGGGATGTTGACAGGGGGAGATGTTGAGGGAGGGGGTGGTACTGGATCATAAGGGTGCAGTGCTGCATCAGTCGGGGGTTGAGCAAAATTTATTTTGCTTTCTTGAATTTTTAAACAGTGTGGCAGTCGACTCTCTTTAATGCAGATTTTCAGATGGTCAGTGTTTTTCTTCCGGAATATCACACCATTCTCATCTTGAATATCTGCATTTTTGCCTTGAAGACTGATGTCCAAGAAAACCAGCATCCAACTTCCCACCTTTTCTCTGCTGACTGCGTGTGTTCTGCCTCCACACTCGGTCACCAGGTTTAAACACAGTCCCAATTTGTTGTGCTCTGCCCTTCGCTTTCTCTTGTTTTTTGGATACATTGTCACTGACAATGCTCCTCAAGCTTTCTTGGATTTTAAGGTCCTCTGCCAACTCCTCCACTCCAATGACGTCCTCCACAGCACCGTCAATCTGTCAACACAAAATTAATATTTCAAGTGTCAGTTCAAATCTGTCATTTAGAAAGCATACACTCATCATATTTATGGCATGCTACAGTGAGATATCACAACATATTCTGAAAAGGAATATAGTGACAATGTCTCTTGAAACGGTTTATGCAATTTTCAAATTTGTAGAAAAAATTCTGAAAACCTTTTCAGAATAAAGTTCTTTGTGAATGATACACTTAAAGTAGATGCTTTACATTAATTCATGACCTCAGTGAAATTTAATTCAGATGCAAAGTCTTGCTGACTACGCATGAAAACATCAAAGTTTTTGAAGAAACTCAAGTGGTAATTGAAAATAAGAATTTTTGACTTAAATACATGAAATGGAAAGATTGACCATAACTCTACCATGTAATGTTCAGGGACTTCTGAGGGATAGCGTGCCTCTCTTCCGAACATGAGGAAGTATGGGGAATACTGTGTTGTAATTTGTTTTTTGGTGCGAATCCCAAACATCACAGCATCCAAATACTCATCCCAAGTGTGTGGATGACCATCCACAACCTTCCTCAGAGCTCTGAAATACATGAAAAGTGTAAGATGCCACACATAACTCCTGATTTCTAACAATTACCCTTATTATGTAAGTAGTTTATCAAATACACATCTTGTTTTGTGATCTTTCTTAGAAAATGTATGTATTAGAGATAGAACTCACCTTTGAATGGTCCCATTCATTTATTCAACCAACCCATTTGTTTGGGGATGGTAAGAGGAACACAGGCTTCGTTTTATATTAAGAATTTTGCACACTTCTTGGTTTATCTGAAAATTTGCAAACAAATAGCTCTGACAAAATATTTCAAAAACATATCGAACAAAATAATGGGAAGGAGGACACTAATTGTGTGAAATTTCTTTAAGAGATTCAAAACAAGTACTTACAGAATTTACAAATTCTCGTCCTTGGTCGGTCAGAATCCTTTTTGGGGCTTCAAACTGATGCACAAACTTAATTATGCATCCCGTAACTTCAGGTGCAGATTTAGATTTTAGTGCCTGTGGCCACTTTGTAAAATAGTCAATCATGACACAAATATACTTGTGTCCAGATTTTGTTTCGGCCAGCTTTCCGATGAGGTCCATCCCAATTAATTCAAAGGGATGGGAAACCTTAAATGAAAGACGTAATAGATTAATAAATAAAAATAATAGAACACAGGAAAAATTTTAAAAGCAGTATTTTGTTAAGCAAAAATAATAGCTTCTCAGTATATTGTAAAATGTTTAGTATAATAAATATACATTTTATTCATCAACTTGTTCAAAATGTAGGCCCTTTGTGAGAGCACAGATAAAACAGGACAATCAACCACTGCTGCACACGACCATGTAGTCTCACTAAACCTGTTTTTTATTTTATTATGTATTCCTATACACTGATGGTTGTGTCAGTGCTTGGCCACTGGCCTGACAGGATGAGCACTCAGAGACCTGGGAAGTTAGTGAACAAGAATTTAACACATGCAAAGTGTTATTGGACAATTATTATTGGTAAAACAAATAATGCTTAGACATTTATTTTTCTAAAATTTAAATCTTGTAGTTGGTATTACTTCTTTCCTTAGTCCATTGCTTATGTAACATACCCATTTCTTGATGTCCACAGACATTCCTGGCCAATAAAATCTTCTTGAGATGGCATCTGTTGTTTTTATTTGTCCACAATGTGCACCTGTAGGGCTGGCATGGAGGTCAACAAATATTCTTTCGGCTTCCTCTGCACCTTTAACAACTTTCACCTTTGTTGTGGAAGAACTGCCTTTGTGTCTAACATAGAAGAGGTCATTTCCTTGGAAAAGATAAAGGACACTAATAAAAATATGACTGAAGCATGAAATTCTATTATTAAAATACATTTATAATTCTAAAAATAGGCAAATGTATACTACTACCTGACTTATACATAGAAGTTGAAACAAGAAGCATGCAATAAACAGAACATAAAGAAAGACATTATCAAATGCATATTCATTTAAAATTGGCCACTTTGCTAGATTTTGTTTCTTTTATTGATTAATGTAGCAGTTTGGGAATCTTTCTACAACACAACTTAAAAGTAGAAATGGAGTAGAAGTGTAATTCACATGAATAACCAGTGCAGTCAAGAAAATTGTGCGTTATTCCTGCATTATAACTTGGAGTAACAATCGTGTGGGCACACATATTAATCGAAATTAATACAGCAGGAAATCAATAACAAAAAAGCATTGAGTGTTATCTAACTGCTTTTTAGATAACTAATGCATTCCACTATTTGATACATATTAAAGTAGAGGTTACCTTCAAGGTATCACTCTGGAAGATAAAAATTCTTACCTTCAATCTTGTACGAAGAGGCTTTCCTTCGAATGACATATTTGTTTTGCTTTGTTGACTGCGGGGGATATTCGCCTTTAGCTTTATAGTTAAAGAGCGTTTCATATTCCAAACTGTCCATATTTATGAAAAGTGTCGAGTTAATGCAATAGTTGGCTTAACATAAAGCAAAACGTGATAAACAACCTGACCAACAGAGCGGACTTGCACATTTGCATAATTGATTGAAGGAATAGCATCACGTGATTTTTGACTGTCCAGAAAACAGCGTGTTTATATTGTAAGGTACATTGTTAGTTGTAATATCTCCAAATGTATTTGTAAATATATAAAAATATTTAAATAGATAAACATCTAAACAGAAAATACCTTTCATAAAGATCATCAAACTAACAGTCCTATTTATTTTAACCATTTTGATTTTAAAATATTAAAAAATAAATATTTCAAACGATATAAAGAAAAATAATGACCAACAGTTTCAAAATTCACAAGGTGTGTTTATTTTTTCCCATGTTTTGGAGGGGGAACAAATTATTTCAGGGGCAAAACCAGCTAAAATATTTGGTTCCCCCCTGATAACTTTGTCAAATTTAGAGCAAATGTTTCCAAACTTGCAGTATTTCTTGTTGATGATGAGAGGAATAATCACAGTTAAAGACTTGAAGGTAAGTTAATTTGTTCCCATGTTACAGAGGGGGAACAGATTATTTCAGGCAGCTGAAATATCCATTCTCTCCTTCTCCCATAACTTTGGGGAATAAAGAGCAACTGTTTCCAAATTCTCAAAAATTGTTATGTGTGGTAGCATTTAGTAAACTAGAAATTTCCTCAATCCAGTAATCTGTCATATTTTACATTAGAACAAGATTTACCAGAAAGTCTACACTCTCATCTTTTCAGGAAATCTTAATTTGTGTGCCTTGCTATCAGCCAGCTACCATCCTCTTATATCAGCAATGAAAAACTATAAATACACACAACGTGTTGAAAAATTGTGTTTGGTGACTGACTTTTATTTCTGTCAAGCTGAAGTGACAAAAGTTGAAGAAAGACAGATTCTCTTGGCGTTTAAAATAACACAAAACAGCGTAAAAAGACCTTTTTTATTTAATTACTTTACAATTTTGTAAACAACAGCTGTCGATTAAACTGAATGTTACAACCTTGACATGATTATATGAGTTGTTTTACCGAGAAATCGATCAGAAGCGCCGTGAAAATGTTCAGATCCGCCTTTCTGGCTGCGATGCGCGCTCCCGACACAGGGGAACAGAATTTCACAGGGGAACAGATTTTCGCAGGGGAACAGAATTTCGCACAAGACCGGCAGTGAGAACGCAGCCTGCTGACAGGTAGCCAATCAGAAAGCACGGAGAGGAACCCAAACAGCTAACGTGGCGCAACCCAGAGTTCAACGGACACCAGAGACAACATGTGGGGCGTGTTGTGGTGGCGTAGGAGATACCGCGACCCACGCTTGGAGACCTTGAGCCCTCGACGACACACAAATTGTATAGACGTCACGGGTTCGATTCCCGGAGAATTTACCGCATGTCTTATCTGTCAGCCTACTTTCATATAAGGGACACAAAAGACCCTGGAGGGGAAAGAAAGATGGTATGTGGAAACAACATTGATGTTTATTCATTCCACAGAAATTGCTACCACAGTTGATTCCGGTAATTTTTGAGCTGTTCATCGTTAACGTGACATAAATATGTTATAACAATAAGGTTATTCATTCAGTCAGGGCTTGACTCTCACAGAATGTAATTGTCTCTCTAACACATTGATTAATGTCTGGTTTTAAAATTAGTTAACTGGACTTGTAGCCATTATTTTGTGCATATTGTTCTCAATGTAACTGTAAACATTAATACAGCAAATACTAATTAACGGAAGAAGTTTAAAGAAACGACAGAACAGAAAATAATCTAAACACACAAATTGTATAGACGAAAAAACCGTAACTTTTAAAAAATAGAGCCGCCGCCTCCACCTTTTATCCAACGCCTTTTCTTTCTGTTACATATTTTATGTTTGAAATAAACTCACAAACTGTCTATTGCTTCTACGTTGTCGGCCATGTTTGTTTACTCTAAATTCACCTGTGTTACAGCGGCTTTTCCTGTTCGGTCTGGAATCTGAATGTCTGTGAGGAATCAGTTGGTGTGAGGCTGAACACACCAGGATGTTTGAGGTCTCAGGTTCTGAAAATCATCCGACAATTATAAAATCACGTAATGTGAACTGGGCTTAACACACTGTGAGGGTTCGTCAAGTCACGCAAGTTTTAGCGAGAGAAGATGGAGGCGGGGCCTACAGGTGGAGTCGGAGCCAATCAGAGAGCAGCTAGACAGCGGCCTTACCTGGGATCAGCTCGCTGGACATCAGTGCAGTGAGCGGCTGCTCCTGGTCTGAGGACATGTCTCCACCCTGAGGGACACAAACACCCACTGAAAGCACTCAGCTGGTCTGGACCTGCAGGCAGAACTCTGGAGGAACCTGGAGACACACCTGGGGAAACCTGGAGACACCTGGGGAAACCTGGAGACACCTGGGGAAACCTGGAGACACCTGGGGAAACCTGGAGACACCTGGAGACACCTGGGGAAACCTGGAGACACCTGGGGAAACCTGGGGAAACCTGGAGACAAGTAGTTAAACCTCCAACCCACCGCAGGAAACAGGAAGTTAAATCAGGAGGATTTTTCTGATCCATTCAGGGTCATAAATGTTCATACACCTCCAGGATTAAAGTTCCATTTAAATGAGGCGATACTTGAAGTTTACGTTTAGAAACTATATTTTATATAATTATATTGAATACCTACAGATTCCAACAAACTTTCATACTAAAGTTTATTGATCCACTTATACATTTATACTTTGATTAAAGAACAGAATTAAGTGAAGTCACTGACTAAAGTTTAGATTTATGGTTTGTTCAGAAATCTTTCATTTGGTTTACATTTTTAAAGCAAATTAAAGGAAAATGTCCAATTATTTCTTGGATTATCTTTAAAGCACTTGGTTAATAAATGTAGCAGATATTTATGAAACCACTGTATGGCCCGTTTTAAACCTGATCTCACCGATGCTGCGTCTTTAAGGAAGTTGGAAGCTAAAAATATCATAAAACTATAATATTTGTTTTCTGTCCTCCAGCGGAGACAGGAAGTGTCACCTGGTGTCGGTCTTACCTGCCCAGTTTCTCCGGTTTTTTGGGCTTCCGGTCGCAGCAGAACCAGGAACCTGGTTCCAGGAGGGTCCGTTTGTTTACCGCCAGCGGGAAGAAGTGACGGCGAGCCGGTGTGGGAGGAGTTTCCTCCGGAGCCACGTCAGACATTATGGCAGGTCGTCTTGACATAAAATCGGCCTCCCCACGCTCGCTCGCATTCCAGATGTCTGAAATTGGTTTCTGAGGAGATATACAAGTTAAACGAGTTAATTAATAATCCTTTTATTGTTCCTGATTTCCCTCCTCAACGTAAGGAAGTGTTGCTACCAGAGCGGTCCGGGTCCAGATGTGGATCAGGGCGTGCTGTGGTGGCGTAGCGGACAGCGCGACCCACATTTGGAGGCCTACAGTCCTCGACGCGGCGGACTGTATTGTATTATATATATATATATATATATATATATATATATATATATATATATATATATATATATATATATATATATATATATATATATATATATATATGGTCTAAAAATAAACGAATTAACCTTTCTTGTGGGTTGCATGTTACATATTTGTTTCAGTTGATGAAATATTTTCTCTTTTCCTTCTGCAGCGTTTTCATATTTCTCAATAAGCTTTGAGAAACATTTGATCAGAATCAATTTATTAGGTGAGGAAAATAAAAACATTCAGAGCGGGGAGATCACGTGATGCACGCTGCGGAATAGTCGTGTGTTTTTTCGTCTCCTCTCTGGGTCGACGTGAATCTACAATTTAAGACAACAACCCACCGTGTGAACTGAAACAATAGTTGTGGTAAGCTTCGACATGTCTCTAGATAATTTTTTTGCACCTGCTGCATCGAGCAAAAAGAAGAAAGGAGGTCGGAAAGGTGGGGCTAATGCTAGCCAGCCAAAAACGACCAAGACGATGTGGCTGAAGACATGGAGCAGAGCTGCATTGTGAGTGACGTGGAAGAAGCTAACACTCTAAAAGAAGACATTATAGTAGAGCGAGTTACCAAGAATATCGAAGAAATACTGGACAGAAAAGTAGCTGCAATTCTTAAACCAGTCTCTGAACTTGCAGAAAAATTTGATAGCATGACGCGGCGAATGGCTGCTGCTGAACAGCGCATTTCTGATCTGGAAGACGTAACAACAAGAAGCTCACCTAGAATGGACGGTATGGAGAAAACTATTGGAAGAACACTGGAAAGACTGGACAGCCTCGAAAACCAAAGCAGGCGCCAGAACATTAAGATTATGGGACTAAAAGAAGGCATCGAAGGCAGAGAACCGGCGGTTTTTTTCGAGGAGTGGATTCCTAAAGTCCTGGGACTGCAGCAGACACAGATAAAAATCGAAAGAGCCCACCGCACAGGACCCCCGGCCGGACGAGGTGACCGAGACCATCCACGGGCAGTCCTGGTGAGACTCCACAACTACATGGATAAACAAAAGATTCTTAACGCTGCAAGGAATAAAGGAACAATTCAAGTAGAAGATCGCAGAGTCTCCTTTTACCAGGATTTTTCTGCGGAAATTGTCAGAAAGAGACAGGAGTCCTCAGGCGCTCGGCGACAGCTGCGAGAGGCTGGTGTCAATCTGCGTTCCTGTTCCCAGCGGTTATCAAGATCTTCAACCAGAACGGGACGACCACATCCCTAAATGATATGAAAGAAATTAACGAATTCATCAAAACGCTTCATAAATGACTTCACATGGATCTTTCCACACGTTCGAGTGGCATAAAAGACTGAGTAATGATGAGAGGTAAACACTGAACACTGGTAAGATAAATACATTAATAACATTATTCATAATCTTAAATCAGTTCTGCTTATATTGTTTTACAAATAAGAACGGTTTGTTGAGATGAAACATCTTCATTATATTTCACATTCATATATCCATGGGGGCTTAATATTCAGACCCAGAGAGGGCAGGATGCTTCATTCTTTTTTCTTTTTCTGATCTTGGTCCCCCCTCCCATCTGCTGTACCTTAGAGTTAGGGTATGACAAGTTCGTTATTGTTATTGTTCTTTTTTCATGTAGTTTGTTATGGATACTATTTCTTTAGAATCTGGTCCAAGCTTTGTGTAATGTTCGGGTTTTTGCTTGGAACTTTTTTGTTGGTTTGTCAGCACAGAACACAATTTGAGGCATTACAGTCCTTGTATGTAATCATTATTTGGGTGGCATTGCATTATGACTCTGGATTATAAATGCTAAGAATATGTACATGGAACATTAAGGGAAGTCACTCACCAATTAAAAGAAAGAAGGTCCTTTTAGCCCTTAAGAAGGAAAGCGTAGATATAGCGCTGCTGCAGGAGACACATTTAAATGACTCCGAACATTTAAAATTGCAACAATGCGGTTTTGAACATGTTTTTTTCTCCTCTTTTACGACCAAAAGTAGAGGAGTCGCAATTCTTATTAAAAAATCAGTGCCCTTTAAAGTCATAGAATGTATTAAAGACACAAATGGGAGGTACGTACTTGTCAGAGCAATGATAAATGGGGAAGAATCTGCCATATTGAATGTTTATTTTCCACCGGGCCACCCCATTAACTTCTTAACGGAAATAATGGCAAAACTTGCAGGGCTCTCTCTTGAAAATGTTATTGTGGGAGGTGATTTTAATTGTCTTAAGAATCCACTGATTGATAGGCTCCCCACTAGCCCCCTTCCCATTTCAGGGAAATCAAAACAGATTTTTGATCTTTTTGAGGAGGCGGGGTTTGTGGATGTATGGAGAAAACTCCATCCTGCTGGAAAGGAATATACTTTCTACTCCAACCCCCACAAATGCCACACACGTATTGATTATGTTTTCCTCCCTAAAACTATTTTAAGACAAGTTGCTTCCTGCAAAATAGGACACATTGTTATATCTGACCATGCTGCAGTGTATCTAAATTATACCTTTAAAAATGCTAGGGTTCAATCAAATCATTGGAGAATAAATCCTTTAATTTTAAAAGATGAAAAATTTGCGGAGTATTTTAGAACAGAATTCAAACAATTCCTCGCTGTCAATTCTCCTTCCGCTAGCAGCCCCTCCTTGCTCTGGGACACAGCTAAGGCATTTAGTAGAGGATTAATAATATCATATACATGTAGCAAAAAACGAAGAATTGCAGAACAACAAAACATTTTAGAAAGAAAGCTTAGACTTGCGGAAGAAGAATATATAAAAAAACCTTCGCGGACTAAGTTGGGGGAGCTGAATGCTATCCGGGGCTCACTGAATACATTACTGACGCAGAACGCTACAGACAAAGTCAAATTTGCTAAACAAAAATTGTTTGAATACGGGGATAAACCAGGTAGATACCTTTCCTATCTTGCAAAAACACGTAAGACTTCCCAAACAATTGCTTCAATTTCTGACCGGAGGGGTTTATGTTCTACAGACCCAGAGAAAATAAACGCAGCTTTCTGTGAATTTTACAAAAATTTGTACCAATCTGAACAATGTGACAACTCTCAATCTTTAATGGAAACATTTTTCTCAAAAATTAGGCTGCCCAATTTGCCAGAGGACAGAAAAAAAGATCTAAATGCAGAAATATCGGAGGCAGAGGTGGTAAGAGCCATCAGATCCCTACAGGGAGGGAAGGCACCGGGCCCGGATGGCCTCACTTCGGAATTCTACAAAACATTTATGGACCTGCTGTTAAAGCCCTATCTATCCATGCTGAATGACTCATTTGGTAACGGTGTCCTTCCCCCTTCCCTCCGGGAAGCAAATATATCCTTAATTCTTAAGAAATCAAAACCTCCAGAAAACTGTGGCTCTTACAGACCGATTTCATTACTTAATGTAGATTTGAAAATACTGTCCAAAATTCTAGCAATACGCTTGGAAAACATTCTACCCCTTTTGATAGGGATAGATCAAACGGGTTTTATCAAGGGTCGTAATTCCTGCAATAACCTCAGACGTCTTTTGAATGTGATTCAGCTGTGTCATCAGCGGGCAGTGGATGGTCTTGTAGTGTCCTTAGACGCAGAGAAAGCGTTTGACCGCGTGGAATGGTCATATCTTTTTCATACTCTGCATCAATTTGGACTGGGCCCCAACTTTATCAGCTGGATTAAAGTCCTCTACAGTCGTCCCTTAGCTGCAGTTATTACAAATGGGGTTAGGTCTAGAAATTTTGAGGTAGGAAGGGGAAACAGGCAGGGCTGCCCCCTTTCACCTCTTTTATTCACTCTTGCAATCGAACCGCTGGCTGAAGCAATTCGTAGTGACCCCACTGTATTCGGTATCAACACTGATCGGGGGACCCATAAAATATCTTTATATGCCGATGATGTTCTGTTGTTTCTCTCTAGACCTACCACTTCAGTCGAAAGAGTCATTGCAGTCATTAATCAGTTCGGGTCATTCTCGGGATACAAAATAAACTTCTCCAAATCCGAGGCCATGCCCTTGGGTAAACAACTCTATATCCCTAATTCCCCTTTTAAGTGGTCTCCAGCAGGATTTAAATATCTCGGCATATTCGTCACACCTCTTTTCGATCAGATGTTCAAAACAAACTTTGTCCCATTATTTGAAAAAATTAAGCTAGACCTTGAACGCTGGAATTATCTTCCCATATCTTGGTTGGGTAGAATCTCGCTTCTTAAGATGAACATTCTCCCTCGCTTGTTGTACCCAATTAGGATGATTCCTATTTTGTTTACTCAGAGATGGATCCAAAAATTAAAGAGTTGGTTTGGTTCCTTTATCTGGGCCAAAAGAAGGGCATTCATAAAAATGTCAACACTACAGCTACCAAGAAACATGGGCGGCTTAGATCTTCCAGACCTCAGAAAATACCAATTGAGTTCTCTTATTTTATATGCCCGAGAGTGGGTATCTGGAAACTCATCCACAGTGTGGCTGGATATAGAAGCCTCGTTATGTGACTGTCCTCTTAAAAGCCTGCTTTTTTTGAAAAATATAAAAACAATAAACAAATACTGTTACAATCCAATCACTGTGAATACAGTCAAGGCCTGGAGGGCGGTTCAACACATCGAGGGAAGAACTGGGAAGACATCCCCATTTACACCCTTTGTCCAGAACCCTGACTTTCTTCCGGGTATGTTAGATGCAGGTTTTGGGGAATGGGTGGCTAAAGGTGTTTCCTCTTTGGGCTGTCTTTTTAAGGAGGGGATCCTCATGTCTTTTGATCAAGTTATGAAAGCCTTTGGAGTAGGGAAAAATAACCTCTTCCGTTTCTTCCAGCTAAGAGACTTTATTAAAAAAGAAACAACTCTAATCAGGGACACTGAGATTGTGGGCATCGAAAAATTGTTCTTCGGAACTCGTGAAGTGTCACTCAGCATGTGCTACAAAACATTAAAATGCTATAAATGTCACATACCAACTCTGGCCCGGGCCTGGGGAGGAGAGCTGAATATCGAGATCACTGATGAAATGTGGAGCAGTATTTGGAATTCTGCCAAAAAAATTACTATTTGTAATCGCTCCTGGGCATTGCAACTTAAATTAATACATAGAGCTCACTTGGCCCCAAACAGAGTGTCTAAATTTAAACCGGGGTCCTCTTCATTGTGTCCAAAATGCAAAATAGATGAAGGCAGCCTCACACACTGTCTTTGGTCATGCCCCAAGATCCAGATATACTGGAAATCTATTCTGGCTGAGATTAGGAAAATTTTTAAAACTAACATTGATCTTGATCCAGTGTCTCTTCTCCTTGGTCTACCAAATAAACATATCCAAAACCAAAATAACAGTAAGTTGTACAATGTTCTAATTTTCTGTGCCCGAAAGAATATTTTATTACAATGGATTTCTAATAAATCTCCTACTATTTTTGGGTGGAAGAAGCTTGTTTTGGAATATATCCCTCTAGACTTTCTAACATGCCTCGTCCACTCTAAGACTGACGTTTTTGGACGCATATGGAAGCCCTTCTTGGACTATGCTGAAGGACACGTGTCTACCATCCTGTCTCGAGCATTTATGAATGTTTAGATGTGTACTGTACAATGATGGAAGTATGTATGCCCCCCATCTTATATTTCTTTTTATCTCTGGACTGCACTGCTGAGCTTTTGTTTTGTTTTGTGTTTTGTTGTTGTTGTTGTTGTTGTTATTAAACAAAAAAAAAAATCAATAAACATATCTACAAAAAAAAAAAAAAAAACATTCAGAGCTTCCTGGTGAGTTATACAGAATATTATTCTGGATCGAACAGCCGAGCATCACTCCCATGTTTTAAAGAAAATCTGTACAATTTCTAAAACTATTTTGGTGCTTATTAATATTAATTTATTAGAGTAGCACATTAATTTTATCTATTAAATTCATATACTCGATATGTTCGTTATTACTATAGAAAACTCCAACTTATCTAAATAGTTGATTAATGGGAGACGAAACAAAAAAACAGTTTTTGTTTATCGGTGTGGATGGATTGAACTGTGATTCAAAAAAGCACAAATATTGTAAGAAGACGAGCTTTTTGATTTTACAGAGAGGATGAAGTTTTGAGGCAGTCAGCGGTTTATTCTTCACAAAAATCAACAACTTGGCAGTGAAACTGCAGCTTTAATCAGCTGTGACGGAGCAAACCACCGTTAATTCACTTCATCAATCCCCACCTATTTAAATAAAATAACTTACTAAATACATCATTTACTTTTTATAAATATTTTCTGTTTTATCATTACACCATAATGTGACACCACAAAACCCATAAACAACCCCCCCACACTTTTCAATGGCCTCTCCTGTAAACTACAGACCAGTGGCCCCCAACATGTTTAGTGGAGGACCGTATTATTATTATTATTATTATTATTATTATTATTATTATTATTATTTTATTTACCCCTGGTAAATCTCCTGCGACCGGGAAGGGGGGTTGGGGGGGGGGGGGGGCGTCGAGAGGACCGACACCGACTCCGTTGTTTCTGCTGCATGTTGGCGAGCAAGACATAACTGACAGCTTCCGGTTTAGTATTTTCAAAATAAAAGCTCCTCCAGACTCAATTCATAGAACGGACATATTTATGTACTTTTTGCGCGGCCCGGTATCAATTGGTCCATGGCCCGGTATCGGGCCGCGGCCCGGCGGTTGGGGACCACTGCTATAGACGGTGTCTGGACCCCGGGGCAGAATTTGTCCAAACACCCTGAGAGGACACAGAAAAGACAGGAGAGTCTCTCCACAGGTTATGCAGAAACATTTGCTCAGTTTTACCCACCAGCAGCTCGTTGCTCTGAGTAGCAATGATCCTCCAAAGGCAACAGCAACCAACCTCCCTCATCAAGCAGAGCAGCTGTGCAGAGCCCAGAACAAAAGGCTACATGCTAATTACTAAAATACAATTAAAACTTCTCGTGGGCAGATCTATGCTTAAAGTGCACTTTATAAAGTGCAAAAATGCTTTTAAATGCTTTACAGAGACTTAAGTAAAAATAGTTCCAGTCATGAAGATCAATTACAAACATAAACCAGGTTAAAAAGGAGCTTATTGGGAAACATGTTCTATTTTAAAGTCCATAAAGGTGATTAATATAGAAAGTGTTTGAATAATTGTGAGATTTAAATATCATGTAAGGTGGAAATAATTTCTCTTTCTTTTGTTTCGACATTTAACTGATTTTAAATTGATGAGCATGAAATTAAATTATAAATATGAAATGATAAAATCTTGTATCTTCTACCTGCTCCTTTTTCAACAGATAATTTAAAATTACACATCACTTGGGCATGAAAATTTGTTTTAACTTTTAATTTCTTTCTTGATTTTACTTTTGTTTGTTGAGAATAAATACATCAAAAAACACATTTAGTGGATTAATTGTAAAGTCCTGCAAACTACTTTGTTCAAAACATAAAAAGATTCACAACTCAAAATGTGCCAATAAAATAACTCCGTTTATTCTCCTGTTTCTGTAACAGAACCGGAACCGGACCCAAAACTCCAAAGAAAATGGCGCCGATCGCTGGTTCAAGATCGGATCAGGATCAGGATCGGGTCGGGTCGTTTCTTCATGAGACGGACTCTGCTCCCACCATGACTTGGTCACAGAGTTGAGTTGATGCTGAGGTTACAGGTTACAGTTACAAGTTACAGTTACAGGTTACAAGTTACAGGTTACAGTTACAGGTTACAGTTACAAGTTACAGGTTACAAGTTACAGGTTACAAGTTACAGTTACAGGTTACAAGTTACAGTTACAGGTTACAGTTACAGGTTACAGTTACAAGTTACAGGTTACAGGTTACAGGTTACAGTTACAGGTTACAGTTACAAGTTACAAGTTACAGTTACAGGTTACAAGTTACAGGTTACAGTTACAGGTTACAAGTTACAGTTACAGGTTACAAGTTACAGGTTACAGTTACAGGTTAGAGGTTACAAGTTACAGGTTACAGTTACAGGTTACAAGTTACAGTTACAGGTTACAAGTTACAGGTTACAGTTACAGGTTAGAGGTTACAAGTTACAGTTACAAGTTACAAGTTACAGGTTACAGTTACAGGTTACAGTTACAAGTTACAGTTACAGGTTACAGTTACAAGTTACAGGTTACAGTTACAAGTTACAGGTTACAGTTTACAGTTTACAGGTTAGTTACAGGTTACAGTTACAAGTTACAGTTACAGGTTACAGTTACAAGTTACAGTTACAGGTTACAGGTTACAAGTTACAGGTTACAGTTACAGGTTACAAGTTACAGTTACAGGTTACAAGTTACAGGTTACAGTTACAGGTTAGAGGTTACAAGTTACAGGTTACAGTTACAAGTTACAGGTTACAGTTTACAGGTTACAGTTTACAGTTACAAGTTACAGGTTACAGTTACAGGTTACAGTTACAGGTTACAGTTACAAGTTGCAGTTACAGGTTACAGTTACAGGTTACAGGTTACAGTTTACAGTTACAGGTTAGTTACAGGTTACAGTTACAGTTTACAGGTTACAGTTTACAGGTTACAGTTACAGGTTACAGTTACAGGTTACAAGTTACAGGTTACAGTTTACAGTTACAGGTTAGTTACAGGTTACAGTTACAAGTTACAGGTTACAGGTTACAGTTTACAGTTACAGGTTACAGGTTACAGTTACAGGTTACAGTTACAGGTTACAGTTTACAGTTACAGGTTACAAGTTACAGTTACAAGTTACAGTTACAGGTTACAGTTACAAGTTACAGTTACAGGTTACAGTTACAAGTTACAGGTTACAGTTTACAGTTACAGGTTAGTTACAGGTTACAGTTACAAGTTACAGGTTACAGGTTACAGGTTACAGTTTACAGTTACAGGTTACAGGTTACAGTTACAGGTTAGTTACAGGTTACAGTTACAAGTTACAGTTACAGGTTACAGTTACAGGTTAGTTACAGGTTACAGTTACAAGTTACAGTTACAGGTTACAGTTACAGGTTAGTTACAGGTTACAGTTACAAGTTACAGGTTACAGTTACAGGTTAGAGTTACAGGTTACAGTTACAGGTTACAGGTTACAAGTTACAGGTTACAGTTACAGGTTAGTTACAGGTTACAGTTACAGGTTAGTTACAGGTTACAGTTACAGGTTAGTTACATGTTACAGTTACAAGTTACAGTTACAGGTTACAGTTTACAGGTTACAGTTACAAGTTACAGTTACAGGTTACAGTTTACAGGTTACAGTTACAGGTTACAGTTACAGGTTACAGGTGTTTTGGTGCTTGTTGTCTGTAATCCTGCATTCATTCGTGTTTGTTGAAGTTGCTGCAGAGAGAAACCAGCCAGAGCAGAAAACCTGGAGAAAATCAGTCAGTGTTGAATCTTTACGCAGTCAAAATCAGTTAGTTCATCAGTTCAATGCTGCTGTAACATCGTCTGTTAAATAAATGTTCATTGTTCTTCATCTGCTCCACATTGTGGTTTGAATCATTTTGTATTATCATTTTTAAGTATTTGAGTTTTTCTCGTCGTTTCTGTGGAGTCAGATTTAGGCCGGCTGTGGTTCCTGTTGCAGGTCAGTTTGTTTTCGTTCAGCTGAGCCTGGCTTGTGACTGGTCCCACCCGTAGATAATCATCATCATGTTGCATAGACGGTAATAACTGTGTACTCATGTAGACAGAGATGTTAGCTAAAGCTGGACAGGCAAAGTGAGAGTCGTCAGTTTTGTACATATTTCTGAAAATCTGAGCCGTGTGATATTTTCTCGTTCCGTTCAATAACTAACAACTACCTGTGAACGATGCAGAGCGTTCTAACGCTCCTTCCTGCATCCTCAATTTTACCTTCAAATTGTTGACACCCACACTTCTAACCACAGGCGGCGTTGAACCGCCCACCTAATCTTAGCCTGCAGGTCGGATGCGAAGCCAGAGGAACGAGAGTGAATGTCAATCAAATATAATTTTCTGATAACAATCGGTCTGGAGCCGTTCGTTGAGCAGGACACTGCATGGACAAAATGCTTTCAGGATGCAAAATGTTTCCACCCTCACCTGCCGTATCAGGTCCAGGGCCGCCGCCGCACTTCAGATCCATCAGGAACATCACAGTCAGACTCTCTCTCTTCTGGTCAACCAAGGTCAGCCGCTATGAGGGACAGGAACACGCAGGAGTCGCAGTCCGTCAGCCCGCCTGCGTCAGAGATCTGCAGAGCAGCAGCTTCAGTCTCTGAGATGGTGGCGAAACGATGGCGTCTCACTGAAGGAGAAGGTCCGTGTTGCTGACCTCAATACAAATCAGAAGATTGTTCAACGTTATCGTTACCATGGGATACTGTCTGCAGAAGGCTGAGAAAATTTAGCAGTTATTCCAGAAATAGACAGAAACATAAAATCCTTAAACATGCAAAGTGATTCCAACTTTCACAACCATTTAAAACCCCGACGGTGTGAAGCTGACAGAATAAACTCATCAGCTCCTTTTGTTCTTTAAAATCTGTACAAAATACCAGAATTAAGCTGTTGTATCACAAAATTTCATCCAAAAGATACATATTTAAAAAATACATTTATTGACACTATATTATTGTTTATGCAAATACATCATACGTATTGTTTGAATATTCTTGAATAAACTTTCATAGAAAGTCTTCAAACTCTTATAAAACAGACATGAGCAGTTTCAATACTAAAACATCAACTTCCTTATAATGAACTAAAAGATTTTCAGATGAATATATGATTTATACACTCTATAAAGAATGTGATTTAATATAAAAAACTACCGATTAGACTAATTTTAATCAAACCGTGATCATTAAGAAAAATGTTCTACTGATGATGTGTTGATTAAACTAAGAGTCTAAATCTAACTTAAACTGAGGCCGACTCAAAACAATCAGGATCAAATATTTCCACGTGCGCTGAGGTTATTAAAAGTAGCATAATTAAACTGAAACTTCCAGCAGTATATCAGTGAACTGCTCATTTTATCACATCCTTATATTGGTTGAAGACATTAATTATGTTCCTGCTCCTTTCCTCAGCTGGATTTCCCTCCACAGTAACTTTGATAGAAAATTGACCACCATGTTTAAAATCCACTAAACCTCCGAGTACAAAGTTAGCAGAAATAGGTTAGTTGATATCCTCCGTTTGTGGCCGTTGACAGCAGCTTCCTGCTTTTCACGCTGCAGCTCTGGTTGTTTAATCAGTCGCTGCAGGAGCCACTGCAGGTTCCCACAGTGGCCACAGTGGAACCGTCTCCTTCTCGAGTGGGGACTGCTGGGAATAAATACTAATGTTTTCCCCTCTCTCTTTTAGCTGCTTGCATACTCGTGTACACACACACTCACATGAACAAGGCTAAGGTTAAAGGGAATAACACAGCAGGGAACGCTCTCTTTGAGGCGTAGCTTAGACAGAAGCTAACAAAAGGAATCAGAAACTGATGTTGGGTGTCATGTTACTGTGTTGTCCCTTAAGGAGACCACAATGGACCAGCTGTATTTTATTAATTAATGGAATCATGAATTCAACTCACTGACTCTTCTTGAACCTCATACATTACGAACCTAAATGGAGAAAGGATAATCTCCAACAGTGCTTAGATTACCTTTTAGGTTTTCCTTACAGGGGAAAGCCTTCCCACAGCTGAAGGCTCTTGCAACACTGAGTTTATGTCTGTTCAGGTTAGCCTTCTGAGTAAACCTCTGACCACATTCATCACAGGAGTGAGGTTTCACTTCTCTGAACCAATTTGTGATGGTCCAGGTGACTCTTCCAAGAGCTTTACCACACTCGTCACAATTGTGAGGCTTCAGTTATTTGTGGGCGACTTCATGTTTGGTCAAAAGACTGATGTGAGTAAATGTTTTACTGCGTTTATCTCAGGAGTACAGACCGACTCCAGCATAGACAGGCACATGTTTTAAACTTCTTTCTTCTCTGAATTACTTTACATGTTGATCACAACTGTAGGGTTTCTTTCCAGTGTGACTTATTCTGTGAACCATGAGAACATAAGCGCTACTAAACAGCTTCCCACAATGGTCACAACAGTGCTGAAGCTGTCCTTTGCGAAGCTGCTTCTGTTTGGTTAAAGATCCAGAGGGCTCAAATGATTTTCCATTGAGTTCACAGCTGGAGGTTTCCTTCCACTGTGGGAGTTTTGGTGGTCTTTAGCGCATTCTAATTGATTAAACTGTTTGTCACATTGATCACAGCTGGAGGGTTTCACCTAACTGTCAACACAGCTGTGCTGACTTAGGCTTCCCTCTGTGTGAAAATTAATTCCACAAAGGACACAGCTGAATGGTTTCTCTTCCCTATAGACTAATTTGCATAAACAAAAAGCCGATTTTGAACCATATGTTTTCTCAAACCGATTACAACCATGGGATTTTCTTCTAGCATTGGTGTTCTGATGCTTTTTTAAATTATAAAGTACACTGAATGATTTCACACAGTGGTGTGGTGTTACCTGAATGTGTGTCATCTTGTGTGAGACGAGGTAAGTGGTCTTCCCACACTGATCACAGCTAAATGGCTTCTCAGTGTGTACACATTTGTGTGTTTTCAGCTGCTCGGTGGTAATGTAGCTCTTCCCACACTCGTGACACCTGAATAGCTCCACTTCATTGTGAACATGTCTGTGTATATTGTAGTTACTTTGGAACCAAAATGTCCTCTCACACTAATCACAGCTGAATAGTCTCCTTGTTCTCCCTGTCTGAAATTAAACCAGATCAAAACTTTTCTGATTTCAGGTTATCTAATTTATTTCTATTTGCTAAAAGTTGGGAAACTTGAAGACTTTCTCCAAATTCAGAAGTTTACTTACATCTCCATACTGCCACCCCATACATTACGGCACCAGCGTCACAGTTTTTCTGCCAAATGTACCACTGGACCTTACCAAGCTCCGCCCACAACCACTCTGACTCAGAGATTTCAAACTGCATCTGGTGACAGAACAAGGTGATGCTGAGTTCACCTCTGAAGCTGATTGGTGGACGGGCAGTGTGGGCGCGGCAGAGCGGCGTCTTGTGATTCCTCGCTGTTTCCATATGTTTGGTTCTAACTCGCACATGAATGGTCTGACTGACACCAAACTGGATCTGAATGATGTTTGCCCTAGTGGACACACATGGGAATGGCGTGAGCCTGTTGCTAATGGCGAAGGGGTGGCGGTACAAACCCACTGACCGCCATGGGATATTATCCACATAACCTGCCAGACTCCTCAGTGGAAGAACCTACCTGACTTGGCTAAAGGTTCTGGGAAGTGAGCTTCTGGAGGAAAAGTGTTCAGAAACCGAGAGTTGAACTGTGATTTGACAGTGCCGTTTTGTTTGGGGATTTCTTCGCAGATGTTTTTTGTTCTTCTGAACAAAGAAGAAAATGAGGAACGCTTCACGAATTTGCGTGTCATCCTTGCGCAGGGGCCATGCTAATCTTCTCTGTATCGTTCCAATTTTAGTATATGTCCTAGAGAACTAGGACACTAGCATGCTGTCTCAGAGCAGAATTTATAGCCCTCTGGTTCACCATCTTCCCTTCAGTGGTTTTACTTCCACTTTCATAACAAGAGAAAACCTCCAAACATAAAGATCTGCTGCTAAATAAACTTTTACCTCCTTCCTGTACTTGACTATTATCAAAATGTACCCAGGTTATCCACAAATTTATTGTTTATTCTTGTAACTTGGTCGTTTCTGTGCACAGATGCATGATGGGTAATCGTGGACTCCATTACAAAGTAACCAGCCAGCTGAATTCACAAGAACCAGAGCTTTGACAACAGATATCAGGCTCCAAGCTCTCCCTGCCATCAACTGTGATTATGAAAGGTAAATATGAGCACACTAATATCTATAAGACAAGACTGAATGAGAACTACAGGAGAAAATCGGTCTGCTCCGGTTAAACCGAGCCATACGATGTCTGGTCTATGACTGCCATCTGGTGGACAAGCCGAGCACTGCAAAGCCCAGAGTAACCCTGAAGTTTTCAGCAGTGTTACTCTGGTTTCTGGGGCAGGAGGAAATCACAAAGCAAAGTTCAAATGTAGTCTAAATACTGAAAATAAACACCTACCTGCTCCCCAACAAAACACAAAAAACCCTGGTGTATTCCCTTCTGGTGGTCAAAATCAATGCCAGAAACCAGAAACTGTCAGAAAAAATAAACTATAGCAACAGCTGAAACAAGGAATTACAGCCATATTAAGAACAAATAAAATTACAGGAAATCAGAATATTACAAGGAGTCAGAATATTACGAGACTATTGGACGGTGGAAATACGGTCACTCCGAAGTAAAGCTGAGCCACGCTGCTGAAGTAGAGCCGGTGGAAAAGGGGCAAATGTGGACCGGCTGCAATCAGCAGCCCAATCATTAGATCATTCAAAGACCTGCTATAAACCTATTGCATCTCTGGTAGTGCTGCTTACATTATATCCTGTATGCAAGTATAGTATAGGACACATTTATCGGCCGGTTTCCTGAAGCTTGGGGGCTCGGTGATAAGCTGATACTTGCATTATGAAACCAATCTCATCTACCTCAGCAAAGGTTTAAAAATCAGCCGCTGTAAATGGACTGAACTTACATAGAACTTTTCCAGGCATTTTGACTCAAAGCGCTTTACACTAGAGTCACATTCACCCAGTCGCACTCACAAACACATTTATAGACCGATAGGCATTTTGGGAGTAAGTGCCTTGCCCAGAGGCACATAGACATGTGACAGGAGGAAGCTGGAATTGAACCTACAACCTTCCAATCACAAGACAACTACTCTACCAAAGAGCCACAGTCGCTCACGCTGTCCTCTTCTGGTCTGACTGACAGACTGACCAGGTCAGATCTGCATGTTAACATTTAATATTAACCCTCAGGTGATTTTTGTTGACTGCCACCAACTTACTCCATTTAACATGCAAACATTGTACCAGATGAAATTAGCTAAAATGCTATGAAGAGAAATGCTGGCATCACTAGCATGGTGACCAATATTGATTTACTCCATTTAATAGGTTATGTTTAGCTTTATTATCAGAATTAGCAAAAATGCTATTGTTAGTATGAGGGCTTTTACCGTCATGTTGACTTTCTCCATCTGCTATGCTAACAGCAGTGCATAAAATAAAAGTAGCCAACATGCTAAGGCTTCCTCGACTGCTATCATTAGCATGTTCACTAAAATTGACTTACTCCATTCGGTATACAATCCTTGGTGTTTAAGCCAATATTAGCTAAAATGCTATCAGTAGCATGTATCTCGGGTAACGTACTCCACCTGGTATGCAAACACCAATGCATGAGCTAAAACTGACGTGATGGTCTACATGGTGCCATGTAGACCATCACTTACCTCAGCAATGTTCCCTCTAAGCTGCGCGCCTGCACAATCGCGCAGTGCTCGCATATTCTCAGCGCACAAGAAAATCCATGGAGTGCATAAAATAAAGTCCAGTGTAAACTGGACATTGAGCTCAGACATCAGTTTTGACTTTGGACCAATAACATTTTTTCTGTACTACTTTGTGATCTAGGGCTGCACAGTGTCACAGTTGGTAGAGCTGTTGCCTTGCAGCAAGAAGGTCTTGGGTTCGATTCCCGGCCCGGGGTCTTTCTGCATGGACTTTGCATGTTCTCCCTGTGCATGGTGGGTTCTCTCCGGGTTCTCCGGCTTCCTCCCACAGTCCAAAAACATGACTGTCAGGTTAATTGGTCTCTCTAAATTCTCCCTAGGTGTGAGTGTGAGTGTGAATGGTTGTGTGTCTCTGTGTTGCCCTGCGACAGACTGGCGACCTGTCCAGGGTGACCCCGTGACCCCGCCTCTCGCCCGCGACGCAGCTGGAGAGGAACCAGCAACCCTCCTGACCTCATGGACCTTACAAGCTCCGCCCACAACCGACCCACGTGACCGCAAGTCTCACAAGCAAAGCCTCGTAGCGCCTTGTTTCTATGGAAACATGACTCCATTAGTGCATCATTTCTACTGGATTTTCACAATATATCAGCTACTACAATGGACAAATAAGTTCATGTCATCAACTGGGAGGAGGTTACTGGTTTCTCAGTCACAAGCTGGTTGAAAACCTGAGGCCAGCAGGTGTCAGTCAGTTATGGTAGATCTGAACTTTGACCTCAATATGAGAAGCTACAGACTGATAGGAGGAACCAAAGAGCTCTGGAAAGGTAAAGAAGCCATTTGTTTGTTAAAATGTTATGAAATCTATTTGTTCTACTTGATGTTTGTTGTGAATGACGTAAACTCACAAACAAACGAGGTAATTAGTCCAACGTTTAGAAACTACAGCGGCTGTAATGAGCCACAGCAAAGGTAAACAAAGGTAAAATAACCCGAACAGGTGATCAACTCAAAACCACTCCTACCTTTTTACTCTCTCTCTCTTTGTAGTTTAAACACACCTGTTACCGTAGCAACCGCCTGCCCCTGCAAGACGACCAAAGATTACGTTAAAAACAAAACATTCAATCCGTTACGATATAATCAAGTTTATTTGTGGATTATTAATCGTTGGTTCCCTGAACACAGTGATGTTGACTGACCAGCTGTACTTGGTGCTAGAGAGGCTAACAGGAGGAACAGTTTAGTCCAAAACCTTTTCTGCTAAAATAAAATCTTCAGTTTGAGTCAGATACACGTTGCATATTGATCTGTTTAGCTAACGTAAGACTGTAGCAGACAGGCTACAAGGTGTACAAGGTGTATCAGTTCTGCTATTATGCTGTACTTAGCTAACGGGAAGCTGTTTGTGAGACGGTCAATCAGGTGACCAGTAGAATGGGCATCAGCCAATGAAAGCGGCCCCTGTGGTAAGGTCCATTAGGGACAAGGGTAAACAGGAAATGGATGATGGATGGATGGACTTTGTGATCTAACTCAGTGAGTGACAGGTGTCCAGCCAATCATACGATGTGGTTCACTTTCGCTACGCAGCCAATCATCGCCTGCTATTGTGTGCATAAGCCTTGGTCATATGCAGATTAGATTGGTAAGAATAGTGCAGCGGAGTTAAGAGACGCTAAAGCTAACACCTTATCATGTCTGAGCGAACGGGCAGTGGAACATCCACTCACCAAGCCAGAGTAAAAAACAAATGCTCTTCTTTTAAGATTAAATGGCTGTCGGACTTTGTGCAAATACAAAAACAGTTCAGTGTGCAGTGGAGGAACCGTGTCAAGGAGGCAATGGGGACCTGATCAGGTGATATACTGGTGAGATTGCTCTTTTCATTAGTAAGCTCTGTGATCACATTGATGCTCGTTTTTCAGAGGATGAATTAAAGGAATGGTCTGCATTTGACACTGAAGCATTGAGCTCAGACATTCTGACTATGGATCAGCAGACATCTGTATGGCAAAGAAGTATGAGGCCATTCTCCTCCACCCATCCAGACTATGGAGGCCATTAGCGGCCAATATGCTGAATTCAAGTACATAACGAAGCAATAACCTAAGCAGGGGTGTTACGGCCCTGGGCCTTATGGGCTGAGTTGCAGGTGCCTTGTTGTCGGTCTTTGTGCTCCTCCCCTTTACAGGTGCTGCTGATTAGTTCATTTGGGGCACAGATCATTTAAACCTGGCCGTCTCCACCTTCTGGGTCGCCTTCGGCGTCCGCTCTGCCGCTTGTTGTGTTTTGGTGCCAGACTTCAGCTCCCCTCCTTCTGCACATTTGAGTTTGTCTTTGTTTTTGCACTTCAACACTTCCATATGCACTCACACACCACATCCAAACATTCACATTACACCACTGACACCGACATTCACAATCCATTGTTGTTTTTGTTAATAAATATTCTTTGTTAAGCACTTTAACCACTGCATGGTCTCCCGTTTTTGTTATGACCTTGAGCAAGTCGTAACACGGACGGCCAGGTTTAAATGATCTGTGCCCCAAATGAACTAATCAGCAGCACCTGTAAAGGGGAGGAGCACAAAGACAAACAACAAGGCACCTGCAACTCAGCCCATAAGGCCCAGGGCCGTAACAAGGGGTCAGTCAGGACATTCTTCAAAGTCCCATTTGGACCAGCTGATGCACATAAAGTCAAAGCAAGAAGCAGATGGAGCATCAACCTGGGCGAAGTGAACAACCACTGGAGAAGTGAGAAGGGCAGACGTGAAAAAAAACTGTAATTAAATATTTTACAAGAATTTATACTGTATCACCAGCTACAGAAAACATTTCATTGTGCAAAATGTGAATGTTTTGCTGTGAACAAAAAGTTATGTCTGAAAAGTGAAATGTCTCATTTCTCACTGTTGCTAAAGCAGGACTCTTCCTTATAACACACCACGCATCTCATGAACAGCAATGTTCAGCAAATCAAATCTTCAGTGTGAGTCAGATACACGTTGCATATTGATCTGTTTAGCTAACGTAAGACTGTAGCAGACAGGCTACAAGGTGTACAAGTTGTATCAGTGCTATTGTGCTGTACTTAGCTAACAGGAAGCTGTTTGTGAGACGGCCAATCAGGTGACCAGTAGAACGGGCATCAGCCAATGAAAAGCGGCCCCTCTGGTAAGGTCCACTGGCTTACTGGCAGATAGGCCACATTCAACATGGCGGACGCTGTGACGTATCGCAGCAACGGGCCGACCCGCTGCATGAGGCGTCTGCTATTGATGTTTATGGATTCTTAGCACAACTGGCTAAAAAAAAAAAAAACCAAGCACTATGTCATAAATCCCCGGATGTAATGTAAGCGAAGTACTGACAGTACAGACAAAGTGTGGCTGGTACCAGACTCACCTCAGAAACTCCGTCAGACTTTAAATCTCCATCAACATTTCAGGTCCTCTTCCTAAACTGTAAAAGTTCCTGGATCCACGTGCAGCGTCCGCCATTATCCATCAGCGAGCAGAGTCGTGAAGGCCGGACCAATAGGAGGGAGCAACGTCACTAACGTTCAGCCGTGTGACAGACATGTTTCTGTCTAGTTTCGTCAGACATCTAGTCTTAGTCATCAAACAGCCATGTCAATTCGTCATTGTCTCGACAAAAAATGGCGTCAAACGAAATAATTTTGTTATCGTAATTGAAGTGACTTGTTCGTAAAGAAACCAGAACCAACCTCAGCCGCTGACAGGGTGATCCGGTTCGGTTGGTGGAGAGCATTTATTGTTCCGGTGCTCTCCGACAAAACAGCAGCAAAGTTGGAAAAAAACTGCGAGTTCCGCCGCAGTTACCTGCGACCCGTGAGGACACCTGCTGTGATTTTCAGGTATTGCAACAAACAAAAACCACGTAAAACATGGCTCCAACAGTCATCGTCAACAAAATCAACATTATTTTGGAGTTCCTCTGCTGATCCTTTCCCTTTTGCCCCGCGGAGATGGCTCGAGAAAATGGCCGACAGAAGGAGTGAGAAACCAGTGGAGAAAAAGATGGCTGCCCGGCTGAAATCAACGATTCCCTCAAATATCAGCTTCACTTCCGAACGGATTTCTCTGCAAATTGGAACTAAAACATAGCAGAATAATGAGTAAAAGTGAAAAGTGAAAAGTTTAATTTTTTTTATATGCTGAATTTTTTTAACACTGAAAATTTAAACTGTGAAAAATATGTATATTGAAAATTTGATGACTTTGAAATAGGAATGTGAATTTTTTTAATAAATGAAAATTGCAACCATGTACAAAAAATGACACTGAATTTTTTTTTTCATGTACAAATAATGACACTGAATTTTTTTTAGGTTAAAAATATATTCTGAATTTATTTTAATACTGAAAAAGTAAGCACTAATATACGGCATTCAAATTTCAGAGGCATTTTTAATTCAAATTCTGATGACACATATTTACTTCCATAGATATGCAGAACTTGTGCATGTGTGATAGAATATCTCCCTTGTTGAGTTTTGACAACCTATCCTTAAACAAACCAACAGCTGTGCTGCATAAAGCAGCATTTTCCCATCACAAACAATTGATCCCTTTTTATTACATCTGGAAAAAGTTTGGAAGGGTAACATCCCACAGGTAAAATGTTATCTTTAAAACCTTAAACTCTGACAAGGAAATTTGGGGGGAAAATTCTTAAAACATTTACTTAGATTTTGATAGGCAACTTATTACTTTAAATAGCCACCTTAATCCCTTTTTTTCAGAGTTCCACAAATGAGGAACTCCACCCTCCACCACTTTCAAAACTAAATAATGTCCATGACCCATACATTAGACTCCAAAACCTTGTTCATTTCAGCACTGAAATCTGGATAGCTATCATAATGGATTGATAGCTCAAGGACACAGCCACATGTGTGAGCCACAGGTCTTCTGAGAAACCTTTGAATCTTTGTGAAATCAATAAGAATTTTCTTATCCAGGAACAGGTCTGAACCTGTGCAGAACCTTAGAAACAAGGACAGATGTTGCAAATCTGCATTCCTGATATATGTGCTAACGTACTTTTGAATGTCCTTCTGATGGACATTCATTTCCTCAGGAAAAACAATGGACTTCAAAACTTTTCTTGCATTTGGTTGCAAGTTTTCATACACTGAAGAAAGGTCCGGGAAGCTTTTCCCGGTGATACTGAGTGTTTTGGCCCACTGTTCAATAACGTAAGCAGGCTCTTGGACAAGTGTTTTGTGTGCAAGCTCTTGGAGGATTTCGTTTACATTGCTGGCAGTGGGCATTCGTCTGCAACTGTGGGTATCAAGAATCTCTATCAATTCCTCTTTGTCAACACTGCTGAAGTCTGACTGACATGACTGAAACACAAAGCGCTCAGATTCAGACATGCACTTAAGGAAATTCTCCACCACCTCACTTTTTACCTGTCCAAGGGCAGCTTGCTCTAGTATGACAGGTGCAATCATCATAGGAAGATATTTCTCTCTTGTCCATCCAAAATCAATTATTCGGCCTACACTCTCCCACTGCTGCTGTCCATAATCATGTCTCAGAAAAGGCACTTTGTAAGTGTTTCCTGTAGTACACTGGTCATAGAATTCTTTCCAGAATTCAGAAAGACAGTCTCTAACGACTCCTCCGTCATCATAACCCATCTCAGGTGTTCCATCTGGGAGTACAAGCTGGATTTTGAAATCTCTATCTAGAAGTCAGTCATCACAGAATTGTGCTATGAGCTCAGGAAGTACCTGTCCTCTGTTAACTATCAGTATCTTCTTCAGATGATGTGGATTGAGGGGATATTGGCAAAGTATCATCCAAAATCTGTGGCTCACTGTCAGAAAACGGTCCTAGAAACACTTTGTTACTGCTATCCAAATCCTCATCACTAAGCTCTGTAGAATGAGTGAAAAGTTAATACTGTCATGATTTGTTATGTTTCCAACAAACAGGAAGTCAGAAGTTACTTCTGTGGATATTGTAGATTGGCTGGTCATTGCAACATTTACAGCAGATAAAGAGGAAGGCTGACTCAGAGAACTGTCTTGATCCTGAAAAAATGGTGAAGATAAAACTTCATCTTGACTGCCTGACTGTTTGGCCTTCTTTTTATGGGTGGTCAGGTAAAACCTGAGAATAGTCAGTTTTGTAACATGAAACATTTGTCCAACAGTGATTTTGTCATCAATTGCCACTTCCTGATAATCTTTCAAATCTATTTCAAAATCTGCTTTGAACCCTTCTCTATTTCTTCCATTTGGAAAGAAAATGTCAACAGCCATCTGGATTATCTCACTTTTTTTTAGCATCCTTTGATACATCGACCTTCCCTGTTCCACCACTTTTTCTTGCTCTTACTTGTTTAAAAGCCTGTTGTTCTTCATCATACAGCAGCCAGCCTATTTCGATTTTTCTCTTTGACTTCAGAGCATTCTTCTTTACAGTTCTTTCAGATTGCTCTTCTTTTTCCATACCACGGCCATCTTCATGAGCAGATTTTTTTTACCCAGCTTTGATTTCAGGCGCTCAAACAGTTTTGATTTGCGACTGTTTGGGGGGCCATTTTCCTTCCTTTTACAGTATCCTAATAGGGCTATGCGGTCTCCATATGATGGCAAATAATTCTTTAGCTCTTCATCTGTCATGAGCTGGATGACGTTGGTATCAATCTAAACAAGGAGAATAAAAAATAATTTCTTTAAAACTACAAAAATGGAATTAGAATTGCATGCAAATTATTTTAATTAAATTAGATAAAATTGCTAGACACATGCTTTAAAAAAACTGTAGTTTCTGAAATATTGATTTAGTACCTTCTCTCTCAGCATGGTCTCGATAGTTTCCTCAGGAATATTCCTTTGTCTCAGGAAATCACTCAGGTCATCCATTCTGTGATCATACACTGGAAGAGAAGATACACAAGACCATCATCATATGTTTCCAATAAAATGTAAAGCAAGTCATACTACAAATTAGAATTTTAACTGAAAAACTAATCATAATATAGTCATTCATAATGCCATCCGTCCATTTTCTAACACCCTTATCCCTAGTGGGGTCGGGAGGTGCTGGTGCCTGTCTCTAGCTAACGTTTAGGGCGAGAAGCGAGGTCACGGGGTCACCCTGGACAGGTCACCAGTCTGTCGCAGGGGAACACAGAGACAGACGGGACAAACAACCATTCACACACACACTCACACCTAGGGAGAATTTAGAGACCAATTAACCTGACAGTCATGTTTTTGGATTGTGGGAGGAAGCCGGAGAACCTGGAGAGAACCCACCATGCACAGGGAGAACATGCAAACTCCATGCAGAAAGACCTCGGGCCGGGACATTCATAATGTATTTAAGAACTATGTTTTTTTGTCAAATGACTTTCCTAAGGCTAAACTCGAACTATTTCAATGCCACAAATAAATTCTTTCACAAAAATATTTAGCATTTTTTTAAACATCTTGAGAAACTTCTTTAAATTCACAGAAAGGATAAGAAAATATTTATTGGTAATAACAAAGAACCGTACCATTCCATATTGACACTGTCTTCAGGAGTAGAAAAGGAAAAACACTGAAAATTAAGCCTGTGGAGCATAGAGGTTTTTCAATAGAGAACTGGAGAAACACACTATGGCAGAGAAGTCACTTATACCTCTTGTGTGATCAGAAAAGGCCAGTGAAAATGCAACTCCTCCACACCATCCAGTGTTGTCTTTCTGAAACAACCCGCACTGTACAAAAGCAAGCACATATGGTTTTGATTGTTACTTGAACTTACTGATTAAATGAATGAAAAAGATTTGCAGACAGACAAAATATTTATTTACTTTTTTACATTTCTTGCTTGGGGTGCAGTTACATAAATTATGTAGAATTTAACAATAATAAAAGAGAGAGAGAGAGAGAGAGAGAGTACGTGACATAAAATGCCATGACATATTTTAGCTTAACTTTTTTTTAAAAAATAAATAGGCGTATTGTTTTGGTGGCTTGGGAGCGAGACGCAGCATCTACGAACTACTCACCAGTTATCACACCACGATTTTGTGGTAGACTGAACATGTGTCATTACAGCAAATAAATGTACCACGTAATCCTGAGATATTAACACCAGTTACCGGAAAGTCAGTTGTGGACTGACGAAGTAAAGAAACAGAAAACGTTAGCTTCAAAGATATGAATGCATCTTCTTAAGCTATCTTCAAGATTAGCTACCGTCGTCAGTATGCCAAATTGATCACTTTATACTCTGCTAGCTTATATTACAGACTTAACTTAAATTAACAAAACCACATTTCTTACCGTTGTAAACAGCTACGTTTAGCTGGGTGCTTGCAGGCGGCAGGCGCGACCGACGGTAAAGTAATCCCGGTACAGATGGATTGAACCAATTCGAAAGGGGGTTCAACCTCCACAGTCCTGAGCCTGTGTAGACTATCTCATTATTTTTGAGATACTATCTCATTATTTTTGAGATACTATCTCATTATTTTTGAGATACTATCTCATTATTTTGAGATACTATCTCATTATTTTGAGATACTATCTCATTATTTTGAGATACTATCTCATTATTTTGAGATACTATCTCATTATTTTGAGATACTATCTCATTATTTTGAGATACTATCTCATTATAATGAGATTATTTTTTTATTTTTTTTGTTAGCAGAGTGGCGGAAACGGGCTTCCATAGAAATTGGGCCCGTTTGATTCGAAGTTTATTAATTTTACAGTCATATTTTTTAAAAGTTTTCCGAAGATAAACGGTGTCAGATCGAGACAGACGGACGCCACCGGATGCGGAAGTAAGACATGGAATGCCTTCAAGGGTTTTTTATTTTTATTTACAAAGAACAACATAGAGCGCGCAATACAACTCCAAGGGTTTTACAGAACGTAGTTTACCGGCGCTGCAGTTATAAAACCACTAAATTTGAATGGCTTCAGCATTTCAGCTTAGTTTTAGGAATTCTATACAAATAGTAATAGAAGATAATCAAATCTATAAATTAGGCGTTTGTTGTAAATATTTGGAGGTGTGAAGATGATATTTACCAAAAATAATAAAGAAGTTGACAAAAAAAATCCCGTTTTAACTAGTTGATTTTTCTCCATCCTTATCTGTTAAAGTTACATTAAAATCCCAAAGCAAGTGAGCGAACTTTTCCCAAATATCTTTTTGTCAAACTGGATAACCATTGTGAATAATTTTGTAGGAAATTTCTCTTACTTTATTAATTAGGCATTTCTTTGGAAGCAACCAACTCCACTTCCAATTTCTATTTTCAAAAATGATGGACCAATAAAATATTCCAGAAAGGACCAAATGTGTTAAAAGGACATTTCTTAACGTCTCGTTGGTTTTGTTTAACTGGCAGGGCGCCCGACACCCGGAACGTTCCCTCCGGTTTACTTCTCTCGGTTCTTCTCACGGTGGGTGTGACGTCAGTGAACGTATCACGTGCGTCGCTCGGATCAGCTGACCGCGGTGTTTCCGGGTTTATATCTCGGACTTAATTTCGGTCCAGGTCCAGTTCGGTTCTGCACAGGTTCGTTTTTCTGAACTTACTCTGACAAAAAGCGACTAGAGTGACGGTCGGAATCATCCGAGTTCGGTTGGCTTCAGGAAAAAAGTCAGTTTGGGCCAACAGAGTCAGTTTGTTCGGTTCTGTTGAGGCAGGCTGTTCCAGTTCGGTTCTGTTTTGTTCGACTAGACACTAGAGTTCCGTTTCTGTTGCACAATACGGCCCAGATTTGTTCCTATCGGTTCTTTGGATTCTTCTGTAGCAGTCAGAACAGGTTCTGGTAGTACAGACAGTAAAATGTTCGGTTCTGTTGGAGAAGATGTTACATGGTTCTGTTTGTCTACAGAGTCCAGGTTCTGCTTGATTCTTTAGGTTCTTCTACAGATAACGGTACCTGTAGTTTCAGGACGGAGAGCAGGTTCTGTTGGGTTCAGCAGTTTTGTTGAGTTCTGTTTGGTTCAGTTGGTTCTGTTTGGTTCTGTTTGCAGTGATGAGCGTGTCAGACAGTGATGAGGAGCTCTACAATGAGCGGACCGCCCTGGTTCCTGCCCAGAACCCTCCGGTTCCGTCCTACCGACCCGACCCTGAGCTCAGCCCCACCGAGGACTCTGACAATAAAACGGTACCGGCCCAGTTCTGCTGACCGTGTTTGAGAACAGTGTTGGTCCTGACGGGTTCTCCTCTCGCAGGCCGGTCTGGACCCGGGGGTGGAACCTGAGGAGGATGAGGAGGAGGAGCCTCTGAAGTATGGCGCCAAGCACGTCATCATGCTGTTCGTCCCCGTCACGCTGTGCATGGCGGTGGTGGTCGCCACCATCAAGTCCGTCAGCTTCTACTCAGAGAAGACCACCCAGCAGCTGTAGGTCCGTCAGGTTCTGGTCCCAGTTCTGGTTCTGGTCTCACCCGGTCTCTCTGCAGGATCTACACGCCGTTCAGCGAGGACACGCCCGATGTGGGCCGCCGGCTGTTGCACTCCGTCCTCAACACCGCCATCATGATCAGTGTCATCGTGGTCATGACCGTCCTCCTGGTGGTGCTGTACAAGAACCGCTGCTACAAGGTAGGACTGGGACCAGACCGGACTGGACCGGAGCAGATCGACCTGACCCGACCCGACTCATCATGATCAGCATCATAAACACATTTAATTATATTTTCTTTAGATTTTGTGTGTACATCAGTAAATCTTCTAACTCAGAATCACCAAGTTATATTTTTCCATTTCCTGTCAACTCTTAACATTTTGAAACATAAAACCACTTTGGGTGGATCTGGCGCCCCCTAGCGCCGCTGCCACCAGCACTGCCAGCAGGTTTTCGAAAGGAAACAATATTTCTCCAGCAGACGGTCCAACCAGTTCGGGGCAGAGAATCGCTGCCTTGGTTCTGAACTAGAAGCCGGTCCAACCCGGTGAATGTTCTGGGTCCGTTTCAGCCTGAAGTTCTGGTTTTTCTCTGCCTCAGTTCATCCATGGCTGGCTCATCCTGTCCTCCCTCATGCTGCTCTTCTGGTTCAGCTTCATGTACCTGGGGTGAGTTTCCGTTCTGAAGGACCCAGCCGGCCCGGTTCTGGCTCTGGTCCATCGCTAGGCTCGTCCTTTCTGTGCCATCAGCGAGGTGTTTCGGACCTACAACGTGGCGGTGGACTACCCAACTATTGCCATGGTAATCTGGAACTTCGGCGCCGTGGGCATGCTGTGCATCCACTGGAAGGGGCCCCTGCAGCTGCAGCAGGCCTACCTCATCCTCATCAGCGCACTCATGGCCCTCGTCTTCATCAAGTATCTCCCCGAGTGGTCCACCTGGGTCATCCTGGGCGCCATCTCTGTCTACGGTGAGTCCTGGAATGCCGTCTCCTCCTGCCTCACCGTCATGGTGCCTCTAACATCATGCTTGCTCCCCTGCAGATCTGGTCGCAGTCCTCAGTCCGAAGGGACCGCTGCGGATGCTGGTGGAGACGGCTCAGGAGCGCAACGAACCCATCTTCCCCGCCCTAATCTACTCCTGTAAGTCCAGAGTCTCATCTGGTCGGCGTCTTGTTAGGTCTAATTACAGTTCTGGTCTAGTTGGGGGCTGGTCCGGGTCTTGTTCTGGTCTAGTTGGGGGCTGGTCTGGTTCTCGTTCTGATCTAGTTGGGGGCTGGATCCGGGTCTGCTCCAGATGTGTGGTTGAAGCACTCTGATTGGTCACACTGTCTCCGTCTCTCTGTAGCTGCCATGATGTGGACAGTGACGATGGCGAACCCGGCCGATGGCCAGCGCTTTGAAACAGGTCAGACAACGCTAGTGGCAACGCCTGCTCTGGTTTCCAAGCCTGCAGTCTGAATACTGTCTCTACGGCAACAGGTTCAGATGAGGAGGCAGAGCTAAATGGTGGGAGGGCGGAGCCTCAAAGCCGATGTCTGAGGCCAGTCACGGAAGAGGAACTGGAGGAGGAACGTGAGTGGAGGAGCTGCAGGCCAGAGCTCAGCCGGTGTCTGATTACCATGACGACGATGATGATGTGTGTATGTGCAGGCGGGGTGAAGCTCGGCCTCGGAGACTTCATCTTCTACAGCGTCCTGGTGGGAAAGGCTGCAGCGACTGGTGGAGACTGGAACACCACCCTGGCCTGCTTCGTGGCCATCCTCATTGTATGTTCAGTCATGTTGCTTTCCTTCCACTAAACTTTCCATCAATCATTTCTGGGGTCATTCAGAGTGCCAAGACAGTTTCAGATGTAAGGCAAGTTTCTTAGTTAGGTTAGGTTATCTAAGTCGGCCATGTTGAATCTGAGGTTGAATCTGAGGATTCGGTCTTCTTCCTGTGTTTTTTGAGGCGAGACTCTGATCCAGCCCCACTTCCTGTCAGAGGTAGAGGTAATGGCAACATCATGCCACCTCTAGTGGCTACAACTAGGAGAGAATGGGCTGAAGAGATGGTATGAAGTGTGAGAACTTTGAGCCGGTCATGTGACTCATTGTCCACCTTCTTTGCCCCCCTCTTATGCCCCAACCCCTCTGCTCCTCCCTCCAGGGTCTGTGCCTCACCCTGCTGCTCCTGGCCATCTTCAGGAAGGCGTTGCCTGCTCTGCCCATCTCCATCGCTTTTGGTCTCATCTTCTACTTTTCCACTGACTTCCTGGTTCAGCCCTTCATGGACAATCTAGCCAATCACCAGTTCTACATCTGAGACCAAGCCCCGCCCACTTCCTCATCAGCCTGCCGGACCGTCATCTGATGACACTTAAAGGCCACTTCCTGTGCAACTCTGAGCAACAGGAAGTGACGTCATACACTCTGTGACCTTACCTGGTGGTCTGACCTGGTATGTTTGATCCATGTAGTTTGTCACTCTGCAGTTGGCTGAGACCTGGCCTCTGCATCATCAACCTGGTGACCCCCAGACGCTCCAATAAAGGCGTGGAGCTGCAAAGTGGGCGGAGCCTCCAGTTTGTTACTACTACATCCACTACATTACTCACAATCCTCAGGTCAAATAGTCTGGTTCTTTGGACACTTCCTGTTGAAAAGCATTGTGGGAGTTGTAGTTTCTCATAAGGCTCACAAACATTTTTACTTTTTTTTTCTTGATGAGATATTTTACTACATAATTAAACTATATAAAGTAGTTTTAACAGGATGTAATCTGCCAAAATAAAAGCAGAAAATAATTTTTTATAGTATTTGTCTGGCTCCTAGAAAATTGATGGTGGTGAATATGATCCCCTGTATGTGTTTGTATAATATTGGCCTGTCTGGGCCTCCGTACGTCTGCAGGTTGTTTTGTTTTTAACTTGTTGTTCTGTAAATGTTTCACATAAACAAATTAAATGGAGTTTTCTGGAACAGACTCAAATCTTTAACTTTTCAGTGACTTCCTGCTCCTCGGGTCATGACCCTTCCTCCCTCCAGCAAAAAGTTCAGAGGTCAGCTGACCTCTGAGTTATCCTGAGCTTCACAGGATGCTGCAGCCCGTCGGCTCCGGTCTCCAGAACAGAACTGGTGTGTTCTGAATAAACAAGGCGTCTCCATTTTTAACATGTTTATTCTGGATTGTAAAACAGATTTAGCTCCGCTCCTCGAACTGGGATTTGTTCTTCAGCAGGAACGCCGCCAAATATTCGATAGGGTTGGGAGGCCTGAAGAGAAACATCCACAACGTCAAAACCAGCGAGTGGTAGCCGGTACTGACCCGACCCGCGGAAGAACCCACCTCTCCTTGGCCAGGACGGACAGGCCCTGCAGCAGGATGGGAACCACGGTCTGGTCCAGGTAGGCCCGGGTCGGCAGCGCCTGCAGGTCCACCTTCTGCTTGGACAGCTTCTCCGCACTTGCCTTCTCGTTCTCCACCGTCCGCTGGGGACCAACGACCCGACCCGTTACTCAGACATCGGTTCTAGGACCGAACCGGTCGGTGGCTCTGTCCCGTCCCGATGTTCTGATCAGGTTCTGGATCCAGTAGCAGCAGAACCTCGGAACGGGACAGAACCTGTACAGAGTGGTGAGTGAAGCAAAGCATGCTGGCAGACAGAGTTACCTGCAGGTTCTCCGTCAGGCCGAACTCCGCGTGAGGGTTTTCAGAGACCTGCAGGAGGATTCAGGTTCAGACAGCTGTTGCCATGGAAACCGTGTGTGTGTGTGTGTGTGTGTGTGTGTCTCACAGGTGTGTGTCCCTCCATGGACTGGTCTGGGTCTGTGTGATCTGAAAGGCAAAGCAGCAGTTAGCTTAGCAGCAGGTCCAGCTCCTGATCATGGGAGAACGTTCTCCTCAGACTGGAAACACGCAGTGCTTTGATCACGTGACTAGAATCCTGCAGCTCTTCACTCTGATTGGTCCTCTGACTCCAGAACCAAAACTAACTGGACCGACTGGGTTTGGGATCAGCTTCATGGGAACCTGAGCCTCAACGTCAGAGGACCTTGGTGACGTCGCCAGTTGCGGTTACCATGGTAACCAGAGGAGCAGCCTCTGGATGCGGGAGGAGACTGGACTCAGAACCAGAACCTCCAGCTGAACCCTCGAGGTTGATTCGGAACCGCCCGGACTCACCGACAGAACCACCGAAACCGGAACCGGTTCTGGTTCTGTTTGTGTCTCCAGCAACACAGCAGGGACAAAGCCGGTTGTTTAAAGTTTGGTTGGAAATAAATCCGAGAGCAGCGGTTCGGTTCTGGTTCTGGCCGGTCTTAGCCCATACAGCTGGCCTGGATCCGGACCTGGCCCGGACCCAGATCGAACCGGGCGACGTGGGTCAGTACGCGGCGGGTTGTTAGCTTAGCATCTTAGCTCGTTCCAGTAAATAAACCGGACCGACGACAGGAAGCGGCCAACGGCGGGAGACCTGAGCAATAACGCGCAGGATGAAACCGGAACCATCGAACCACCAGACCGAACCTCCCCAGAACCCACCGATAATAACCATCAAAGCTCAACAATGAACTCACCGTCCGCCATATTTGTTGTGGAAGTCTGCGTAGTAAATCCGTCGTACGCTGATTCTGCTTTGACTTTACGTTAGAAACGTTCCTTCCAAAATAAAAGCAACGTTGTTTCCGGTTCCATTTCAAATAAGAGCATAACAAGTACTTGATTTCAGGCTGAAGGAAAAACTAATCTGCTTCGGCCGGTCACAGTTTTTTTGAATGGAACTCTTAACATCTTACTGGTTTCTGTAGTTGGTGTGATACTGGATGGAACATGTCTTTATTAGTTGTAGGAAACATGTGAATCAAAGAAGATTATTTAAAACGGAATTAGCTTTCAATAGAGAACAGAAATTTGAGAATGTGGTTGATCAGTTAAATAGTAATGAGGGGAATGAGAAGATACTGGAATCTTTGAAAATTTGAGGTGTAGATATTAGGATCCAACAGATGGCAGTAGTGCAACAATAATGGATGCAAGCTGCCGTTAAAATCTAAATAAGAAGAGGAAGAAGGAGAAGAAGTAAACCGCTTTAGATCGCAGGTCGGATTTCTGCTGGAAAGGTTTAAAATCCTGGAGGAACCAGAACCAGAAGACAGTCGAAACTCAGTCTGAATCACCTTTAATGTTTATTATGATGATTTAGTACAGATATTAAGACAAATACATAAAGTTTAGAGGAAACAAAAGAATTAAAAGTGCATATATGTGAATATAGAACTATTTTTAAAGAAAATTTGTCAGGTTGTAACATTTCAAATCAGCTTATTTAGTTTCACTGCAGAGCAGCAGACCACTCTGTCTCTGTGGCGCCACCTGATGGTAAAAGCCTGGACGTGCGGGGTCCTGACCTTTGACCTATATTCCAGCCTGGATGGAGGGAACGTCAACCTGTACCGGTCCAGAACCTCACAGTGACGGAGGAGCACCAGGAGAGGACGGCTCTGGGTTGGATTTATGGAGCATGTACTGGTTCTCTGAGGAGGAGGAACCAGTTCTCCCGGGTCGGGCCTCCATCCCTAAAGAATGAAGGGAATGATGGCTTTCCTGGAGCAGGGGTAGTCCTCAAACCTCCGCTTATAGTCCCTGGAAGACATGAAGGAGCCATTCAGCCAGAGTTCTTCTGATGCGGGCTAAAACCCAAACCATAACCCAACCAGAACCTTTGTTCAGTGTGTCTGATCCTGAAGGTTTGGGACTGAATGGTACCTGTGGTGATGGTAGGCTCTGGGCCCGATGGAGCAGATGGTGAAGAAGGCAAAGGCGAAGGCTGGAAGGGACCAAGCAGCGAGGGCGAAGCCGCACCACTCGGTGATCTCCCCAAAGAAGTTGGCACCAGAAACGAACTCAAACATCCCCCCTGGAAGACGGAGACCGGTCAACAGGAAGTCAGCATAAGGCGGAGCGACAGTCTTTGTGCCGTACCGCGGGGGATCCGGTAGACGTACTCCCCAGGTTTCCTCAGGTTACGCAGGACATGGTCACTGTGGATGTTGATGGTCAGACCGACAGCAAACACCAGAATACCTTGAGAAAACAGAATCAAGACATGAAGTCCAGCAGGAGCCAGACCTCTACCCAACCTGATCCGCGCCCCAGTTCCTCACTTTCCTATTTCAGAACCCCCTGAACAAACCAAGCCCAAACTTCCTCATCTCATCTTTCCAAACAAAAACAAATCAATTCATGTTCTAGTGTGATTCTCATTGTCCTCTGGTGGCTTGTTCAGCTTTTGGACTTCAGAACCCCCTCAGAACCGGTTCCTGCCTGTGGTGGATGCTCCTCCCACCACCACATCGTGTTAGTATTTTTCTTTATATTATATTTTAGTTTACGTGTTTAAGTTAGTTATTTCATTTAGATATACATTTTCTAATGGGTGCACACTTTAGTTAATGTCTGTCTGAATGGTTTATTTACACTTGTGTTTCGTTTGAGGTGCTGCTGATTCAAAACAGCTGGAGGAGGAAACCTGGAGGAAACCATTTGTCTTGAAAGACTGAAGGAGGAGACTTGTTTCAAGTTGTTTTTAATTAGTTAATCTTGTCACTTAAATATTCACTTATTATTGTTTCTGTTAAGTAAAAGTTAGTTTTGCTTTATTTGTTTCATAGAATGCTTTAGTTAATTTTGTATTTATTTATTCTTTTGTTATGTCCCTCAAGTGATAGATTTAGGTTCCTCCACCCCTATTTAAACAGCCTTTTGTTCTTTGTTAGGAAGGTCAGTTTTGTTTGTGTTCAGTTAGAGTTCAGTTGACCTCAGTTAAATTGGGCCCAAGATTGTTATTTATTCTTTGATTCATTTTTGCATTGAATTTTATGTTTTGTTTGCTATTTTGAAAAAATTAAATTGAAATTTTTTCTAATTTGAACTCTTTTTGTCCTCGTTTGAGTCGGGTTCCTCACACTGCCGCAGCGGAGCGCTGCGTCTGACCTGCAGAGAGGCGAACGCCGGTCAGCCCGGTGTGCTGCAGCTGAGCGCAGTGCAGCAGGTGGTGTCCCTGCAGGAAGCCGTTCAGAGAGCAGAAGACCACGGAGGAGCAGACGATCTTCACAGGAACCGGCCGTCCGCGGGTCAGCAAGGAGTAGACGCAGCTCCTGCAGAACCAGAACAAAGTTCCTTCAGAACATCTGAAACCCAGAACTTCAACAGGAACAATAATCCATAATCCATAATCCCAAACTAAACCCGCCTGAGATGCTGAAGCTGTTGGAAATCTTACACCTTTCTAAATTCTGTAAATTCCCACAGGACCAGCGGCTCCTTAAATGCATCACAGCTGGATCCCACAGCAGAACCTGATCTGCATCGGTCCGACAGAACCAAACAGGGTGGAACCGCTTTGGGTCCCTTTAATGGAGAGCATCAACCACAGGTTGGCAGAGAAGGGTCAAAGGTCAAGCTACCCTAAGGAACTGCAACAAACCAAACAGGTTGACCTGGAGCAGAACCTGAAGAACGTCTTCCCTGGGATCCGGGCCGGCCGGACCAGAACATGATGTCCCACTCTGCTCAGCTTTCAGCCTCAGGTGAGACAAGTTGGACAGGTGAGGTCTGAGTGTCTTACTAGAACCAGAACCATCTTAGGTTCTGTTCAGTCCAGTTAAACCTCCAGAGCCTGGGCTCTGAGCAGGAATGACGTCATTCCTAATTCCAATCAGAGACCAGATCTGATCAGCTTCTCTCCTTGATGGAGAGAAGATCTGCTGCTGAAAGTTCTTTTGGGTCAGCGGTTCTGGTTCTGATTAATAACCTTCATTAACTGATCTGATCTGAAGGGAACCGTCCCGCCAGGAGGTTCGGTTCCGATACTCTGGACCTGAGCTCACTGCGTCACTCCATCACCCAAAACACCCCGAACCTTTCCAGAACCTCCACCCGCCGCGGCCCGGTCCGGCCCGTCTAACCTGTAAAAGTAGTGCAGCATGAAGGTCCAGACGAGCAGAGACCTCCCGGTGCCAGAGCCCGGTTCTGCAGAACCCAGCAGCAGCAGCAGCAGCGGAACCAGGAAGGCCGGAACCTCCTGCAGGAACCAGGCCGGGCCGGCGGGCCAGCAGCGGCCGCCCGGCTCCGCGTAGCGGCCGTACTCTCCGCAGCGGCGCGTCTGCCGCAGCAGGAAGGCCACCCCGCCGACCACCAGCGCCCAGCTGAGGGAAGAAACGGCGGCGGATCGACACTCCATCCGCGGCGGCGCAGCTGCTTCTTCCGGCGCGGCCCTCTGCCAGAGCCGGAAGCTCAGCCAATGAGCTGCAGAGTGAAGAGAACAGGCATTTCAACGTGACTTGGTTTATTTACTTGTTTAGAACGGTGCAATGCAACTGCAGTACTCAGAAGACACAGCAGATGGCAGCATAACAGCCTCTCCATTAATAACCATTGAACAAATTACTGCTTCATATTTCAAAAAGACGCTGGAAGAAGAGGCAGAAAACTGACTTCCGGTTCCACATCAACAGCCGAGCCGTGGCTCTGTGAGAGGTCAAAAGGTTCGGTTCTGATGGGATCCGGGTTTCCAGGCCGGAACCAGTTTAGATGAACGTCAGCGGACCATCAGAACCATCTTCCTCCCAGCAGTCCCAGTCTGATCACCGAACATAACGGGGTCCAATCAGCAGCACAGGTTCTGTTCTGACCCGGTTCCTGGGAGTCCAGGCGGAGACTCTAGATTTCATGAAGTTAAATCTTCATCATCCTCTTCTTCAGTTCAGATATGATTTATAATATTTATGTTTCTGTCCAATTACAACCAGGAGCAGCTGAGACTCTGGAAATAAAGGTGATTTAATTCTCGGCTCTGCGTCGAGTTCTGGCTTGTTGGAGGGTTAGAGGTCCACTGAGTCCATCCGTCCTCTGCTGGACCTGAGAGAGACGGATCTGTCCCTCAGCCAAGGGGACAGCAGCAAACTTTATGTGTTGCAGACTAACTCTGAAAAACCTTTAAGAAGTGGATAAGATAAGATCTATTAGTCATTGTCATCAACAGATTACAAAGTGCTTGACTCGAGTTAAAGTGCAGGTTATATAAACATACACAACACACAATATAAATATACATACATAAAAAGATGAAGAAACAAACAGCACAAAACAAGAAATAAATAGACATCAGAAGATGGTTGCAGAGCCTGGAGGTATCAGAGTGAACAGAGTTTACAGAGTGATGTCGGGCTGCACGGTGGCGCAGTTGATAGAGCTGTTGCCTTGCAGCAAGAAGGTCCTGGGTTCGATTCCCGGCCCGGAGTCTTTCCGCATGGAGTTTGCATGTTCTCCCTGTGCATGGTGGGTTCTCTCCGGGTTCTCCGGCTTCCTCCCACAGTCCAAAAACATGACTGTCAGGTTAACTGGTCTCTCTAAATTCTCCCTAGGTGTGAGTGTGTGTGTGAATGGTTGTGTGTCTCTGTGTTGCCCTGCGACAGACTGGCGACCTGTCCAGGGTGACCCCGCCTCTCGCCCGGGGCACAGCTGGAGAGGAACCAGCAACCCTGGATGGATGGATGAACAGAGTGATGTCAAGAGCAGAAGTTCTTATGCCTCTAAATTTAGTGCCATGATTGCCATCGGGTAGAAACTGTTTTTTAGGACATTTGTTCCGATAGTCCTGATGAAGGAACCGTGACGCTGCCAGCAGACCCCAGGTCCAACCTGGACGGGTCCAACCTGGACGGGTCCACCGCGGACCCCGGGCAGAACTGGCTGGGATTTGAACCGGGGACCTTGCTGCCTCCACAGCTCATAGTGAGTTTTAACCAAACGTTTTTCTTCTGATTGTCCGGACCTGCGTCAGACCGGAAGTCCCCCATTTAGTCACGTGATAAGGCGTCCAGATGATCGGACACCTGATTTCATCTTCATCATCTTCATCATCATCAGCAGCAGCAGCAGCAGGTCTTCTTCTGCGTGGACAGGTTGTGTAACCGCAGGGCGAGACGCAGCCTGAAGGTCAGCTCCTGCTGCCCCCTGCTGGCGGCGGCGCGTCACCGCAGCTCCGCTCCGCCTCCATTTTGCCTCGGACAGCCGGCGGAGGAGCAGCGGCTCGCAGCGGACTGTCGGCCCAGCGTCCCCGGCGGTGGATCCAGCTCTGTGCGGCTCTGTGCGGCTCTGTGCGGCTCTTTGCGGGTTTCTGCGGCATGGCGGTGCTGCCGCGGCCCGCGGTTCGGACGCATCGGCTCTTCTGAGGATTCGTTCATTTAGCGGTTGTTTTGGAAGAGGAGCAGAGAAGCAGAGGAGGTTCGGTTCGGCTTCGGATGGTCAGGTACCGGTTTTGTTCTAATTCTCCATGATTGGCTTTGAGCTGCGGCTCCGCCTGATCCGCTCAGCGGGCCGCCGGGGGCCACCAGGCCGCGGCTGGAGCCTCTCCGGCGGCCTGGCGGCGCCGCTTCCCCCGGCAGCATCATCCGGCCCGGTGGGGGCCGCGGAGGGGGTTACATAATGTGTGCGCTGTGCACGCGCCCGGCGCGCGCTTGTGCCTGTCCGCATCTGATGGAGCAGATCCACGCAGGTGGCGGATGTGCGGGATCTCTGCGCTTTGTTTGGCTGAGAGGGCCGGTTCGGTTCGGGCCTGTACGTGCTGCGGCCCCGCACGGCCCGCTGGAGCTCCCGCAGAAATCAGGTCAGTGAGTCAAAGGATCAGCCTGCTGTCAGGCCTAAAACCCGAAGGCTCGGTTCGGCTCGGTCCGTCATCTGGAACTGATGGGTCTGTTTGATGCCGGTCCAACACGAACTGCAGATTTTTCAGAATATTTCCAGCACCTTGATTTATAAAGAACCTGGAGCCCAAACCTGGAAAAACCTGGAAAAATAAACCAGTAAATGTTCACCCGCATCACTTCAGAGCTTCCTCGTTAGACCTGGTGATGGATCGGTTCTGGTTCGGAGCTGATATCGGTGTCAGCACCTGGCAGATGCGTGAGAACAGAAACTTGATGATTTTAGTGAAAGTTTAGCTTCCAGAGGATCTGAACTGATCGAGGCGTTTTGAGCATCAAGGACAAAATCCAGTTTTTAATGTTTAATGTTGAAAACATGAAAGAAACAGCCGCCAATATTTTAATATTATCAAAGCCGTTGATCCATGACGGCCACATTCTAACGGATCTTTGTTTGGTTCCGGTCCGATTCTAATCATCATCAGAAAATCAGATCAATAATTCAAATTAAAATACATTTTAAAATAAAAACATTTTGCTCTGAACTCTATTCAGTTTTAGCTTCACATTCTGGAAATAATCTCCCATTAAACGGCTTCAGCATCCAGTCATTAATCAATAATCGATATCTATTGATGTTCAGCTTTTCTCCTGTCGGAGGGATTTCAGCTGCAGATGGAGGTTCTGATTATTTAACCCATTAATCGTCAGCTGCAGCTCTGGACTCCAAGAAGGAAACCGGGTCTGACGAGCTGAACCGGGTCAGAACTCTGGGAATGTTCCCAGAGTTCTGACCCGGTACTGAGGAGTTTGGATCCAGAATGGAGGCAGTCCAGGGATTTCATCCATTTGGGTCCTGATCAGAACCAGAACCGGTCTCAGGGAGATGTTTGGACTTCAGAACTTTTCTCATGGTTCTGCTGACAGTCGGAAGTTCTGCCGGTCCCGTGCAGATCGGGCCGTTGGTGGTTCTGGTTCTGGAGCAGGACGCTGCAGCAGAACCACTTCCTGTTTCTGATCTGAGGCTCCTTATCGTTATCTGCCGGCTGCAGCCGATCCTCCCGGACCAATCAGGAGCCGGGCCTGGGAGGGGGCGGGGCCTGGACGATGAGTCACGCTGCCGCGGTGCCATGGCAACGGGGAAGGGGGGTTGGGGGAAGAGCAGGGAGAAACCTGCTGGTTCTGGAAGCAGAACTTTTATGGATCTCCATCAACTGCTCCACTAATAAACAGAACCAACTAGAACCCGAACCAAACAGAACCAGACGTGGTTATCATGGAGCGGCCGAACAGAACCGGAACCTCTGCTCTTATATGGTTCCTTCCTTCAGCTCAAATGAGTCCAAACCGGTACCATCATCTGGTATCATCTTGCGTCCGGTACCAGATGATGTCGGGATGGAACCAGTCGGTCCGGTCAGGACAGACTGATGGACCCGTCCGGATGGTTTCCTGGATCTCTGCTCAATGTTTTAATCTTCATCTTTAATATTTTTACCTTTGGTCGGAGCGTCAGGTAGCAACACCTGGATCAGCTGCAGCTACTGGTTACCATGGTGATGAGGATCAAATCAGAGTAACAGAGCTCCTCCTCTTCAGCGCTGTGACTCTGAATGCTAGCCGGCTAGCTATAGGGTAAACATAGCTAGCACGTTAGCTCGCATGCTGCTTTCCGCTGTTAGCGCTGAGGTTTCCATGACGATATTCATGCAGTTCCAATTTGTGTCGGACTCAGTGGAGGAGGTTTTGATTCCAACACCTAAAGAACATCCTTTAAAAAATAATTAATCATGTGTAACCGAATAAAATTTCATTTGGTCCAAAAAAAATTTATTTTCAAGGCATATCTTCCAGCCCAAGTATGTCTGTATGTACAACATCTATGTTTCTATCTATCTTTGACAGATTTCTGCCCCACCATTCAGACGATAAAAAAAAATTAAAGGAAATTACAAGACATAGCTGTGGATGCTAGCATTAGCCTGCTGGTGTTAGCCTGCTGGTGTTAGCCTGCTGGTGTTAGCCTACTGTTTCTAGATGTTGCTGGAAATCCAGAGGCATGTTCCCAGATCCCAAACCTCTGGCCTCTCTCCTCTTCAGGTTCCCAGTGAGGATGTGGCAGTGAGCATGCTCAGTGCGCTGGTTGTCACCATGGAGTCAGTGGGTAGCAGCCCGGCCTGCAGCGAACAGAAGAACTGTACAGCCGACGATGAATCCAAAGACTACTGCTACTCAGCCCGCATCCGCAGCACGGTGCTGCAGGGGCTGCCGTTCGGAGGCGTTCCCACTGTGCTCGCCCTGGACTTCATGTGCTTCCTGGTGAGCTACGTCACTGCGCCGAGCGGCGCCTTAGCAGAGCTGTTAGCAGAGCATTAGCAGGTGGTGGATGTGAGCTTCTGATTCTGAAATGCTGCTCAGATGGTTTCAGCGAGGGAACCGTGTTTCTCTGGTTGGATCAGTATAATGTGACGTTATGCTAGAAAAGCTGCATTTCTGTATTAATTTCTGATCATTCCAAGCAGAGCAAATGGCTCCATGTTCTCAGCTGCTTGTGTTGAACAGTATGCAGTGAAAAAATACCCTCTGCTGAAAGCTAGCAGAAACTTTGGAGCAGGAAAAAGAAAGGGTTCAATCTGGAGAATCTACGTCTAGCTCCGTATTCAGCTCTTCATGCTCTTCTTCATCATGCTCTTTTTCTTCAGGTGCTCCTCTTCGTCTTCTCCATCCTGAGGAAGGTTGCGTGGGATTATGGCCGCCTGGCGCTGGTCACAGATGCAGACAGGTAAGCAGGAAGTGACTGGTTCCTGTGGTCTCAGTGGCGCCCCCTGGTGGCAGCACTGCTGGAGTGTAAATGTCTCTGGAGAACGCTGGGTTGAGGATCAGGAACATTTGGAGAAGCGGGAGGTTCTGCTTCAGTAACTTTTCCTCGTCTTCCTGTTTTTCCTTCTTGAAGACTGAAGAAGCGTTTCAGCGACCTGGAGGAGCAGGAATAGTATGTTGCTGCCTGTCGGCTGTTTGGTTTGTCCGTTAACTCCTCCTCTTCCTCCTCCTCTTTCTTCTTCTGCTGCTGCTTCCATTAACAGGATGCTGCGCTCTGATTGGTCCACTAGCACATCTGGCTCTTTCTTGTCCTATCAGACGTTCTGCTCACTAATGAGTGACTTTTGGCCCTGCTAACCTTCCGTACTCTGTGTGTGTGTGATGAAGCTAACGCTGCGCTCCTCTCTCCATCTTTAACTCAGCCGCAGACGAGACACCGATAACTATGAGCCGGTGAAAAGGTAACGGCTGCTGCTGCAGCTCAGTGTGTGGTGACCCCTTGGTGACCTCGTGGTGACCTCGTGGTAGTCAGTAGGTTAGACCTCAGTGCGCCTTGGGCCGAGTCAGAACCAGGTAGATCATGTCTGAACTCAAAACCCGCCTGCTAGCTTCCAAACTAGGAGGCGCCAAGGAGTTCATGGTTCCTGCAGGTCGGTCCCTGGAAGGACGGTCAGGAAACCCCGTACATCTGGTCGCAGCAAGGAAGTGGGCGGGGCCTGTCTGGAAAGGTTTTCTGAAATTCTTTATGTTTTTGGTGGATTTTTAAACTTTTAGCTCAACATTTTTCTGTTTTCATTCGCCTGAAATTTGATCCAGATCTTCATCGTTAAATCGGGTCGGCCTTTAGGGGGCGCAGTCTTAGTTCCTGTCCCTTTTGTCCTGAGGTCTCAGACCCTGAAGCAGCTCCGTCTGTGTCTCCCTCCTTCTGTCAGTCTAAGGGAATCAGCTTTCAGGTATAGAGGTCAAAGGTCAGGCGGCTACATGCTAACTGGCTCCTTCCCGTCTGTTTGCAGCGTTGCCTCAGCGATGCACTCGGAGACTCCAGATCGCTACGAACGGCTCACCTCGGTGTCCAGCTCTGTGGACTTCGACCAGAGAGACAACGTAAGGATGTCTTCATCACTCCTCCTCCTCCTCACCGTCATCAGTCTCATGTGAACCTTCAGATGTTTAATGGCCTCCTTGTTGGAGTTTCCTTCAGGTTCTGATCTTATGCTGAGGTCCGATTAGTTTCCCTGTTCGCATATAAAACTCAGCCTTCAGTGCAGACATGACCCGTTAGCCTAGCTTAGCATAATGCTGTAAATAGGAGGAAACCATTAGCTTAGTTTAACAAAATGCTACAGAGGGACCAGGGTAGTAAATTAATGAGCTCAAATTAAAGGTAGTTAAAGGTAGTAAGAAGTAAATAAAGGTTGTACATTTTCCCTTCGAAATATTTTTAATTTTCCATTGATGCTCACTTCTTGTTTTAAGCTTTTTTACTGAAATTTGTATAAAAATGATAACTCCGGTACTGGCAGGACCTGAGCTGCTGTGCTCATGCGTGATGTTGGAACCGCCCAACGTGTTGAGACTAGCCAGTCATTTTGCTCTTCGCCGTGGGAAAATCTACGTTTTCACAACTTTGTCTCCATGATTCAAGATTCAAAGACTAGGAATGACCGAAAGGGATTTTGTAAAGTATGCAGGCAGGACACAACTACATATTTTTGAGGTGGATGCGAACATCTCACCCCCCCATCCCAGGACATAAACGTGTACCAGTGAGCCTGTTAGCCTGTTAGCCTGTCTAGAACCTCTTATGAGCTGCAGGTCTGAGGCTTTTTATTAGCATGTTTTCTATCATTTTTATAGCTTGATAGGAAGCCTGATCCAAACTGGCAACCCACATTAATAAAATTGTGAAATAATATTGACCACAAAACACTATTTATAAAAGATATCAACATTTTTCCTAACAAACGTTATTAATGTTCTCTTCACAATCTTTATTTATTTACTATTAATCTATTTGTATAATTTGTTCTTTAAATTGCCATTTATATTATTTTTTGGTCTCAGGAAATGACTGAAGGATGAAGAGACTGATGTCTGGTTCTTTAGGTTCTTTAGGTTCTTTATGTTCTTTATATTCTTTATGTTCTTTATGTTCTTTAGGTTCTTTAGGTTCTTTAGGTTCTGCGGTTCCTCTCCTGATCCATTCTGTCTGATATCAAACCCACTGGTTGCCACTGAATGTCACCAACACGTTTATTTTAATGCTCCTATTAAACTTCACTGTGATTGTTTAGCCTTGTCTTCCCACTACCGTCTGTATTTCTGTCAGAGGTTTTACTTTAAGGACGGTGTTTTATTGGCTGGACATTTTAAAAAGACACTGGTTGATAGCAGCTCACTGCGGCTGCGTAGTGTCCGTCTCTAGGTAACCATGACAACAGCGTCAGTTCATGGGGTCCTATTTAGGTCCCGCAACGACAATTTAGCTGACCCTAATATTTCCCGTGTTTTGTTTTGGTCATTATTTTAACATTATTGTTGATGTGTGATCGGTGAGTCTATCAGACATTTATAGCAATACGGAATAAATCGCGTCCGGTATTGAACAACAACCAGCTGTCATAGTAGCCTAGCTTAAGCTAACCTGAATATTTACATCTCTCTTCTTGATACACTGACATTACTTACCTTCTGTCTTTCAACCACTTTGAAAAGATTTTCTTCGTCTCTCTAACATCTTTATCCTTCCCCCTCTTCCGTTTTCTGTTTTGTGCCCCGGAGTTTTTTCTGCTGCCATCTTTCTCTCCCTGTTGTCGAGGCATTACGACAAATTTAAAAGAAAAAAAAAAACGCGCCTCAGCCCGTCCTCGAAGGGCCGCTGCCCAAACTACCTGTATGTGAGGGGAGGGGAGCCTAATCAGTGGTATTCCTCTGTTATTGATCATTTCATACACAAACAGCTGTTAAGTACATAAAATGCTGACTAGGAAAGAATTCCCCACATCGTTTTTGCGCCCCCTCTGGTGCAGCGCCCCTATGCGTTGCACACACTGCATAGCCACCTTTTGCGCCACTGGATCCAGGAAAAAATCTAAATTTGACCTGGAACGACTTGACGGAGATAAATCAGACCGAGCGGAGCGTCCAGCATCCATCAGCAGCGGATTCCTGCGCGGGTTGGGGCTCCATAGTGGAGCAGAGCCCTGTTTGGTTTTTTGGTGCTAAATGAAGCGATGCATCTGCAAACTCAAGCTCAGTTATGAGCTAAAGTTTGACCAGCGGCGCGTGGGGAGCTGCAGACAGGCAGCGGTCAGAGCCGCAGCAGCTAAAGTCAGTTAAATAACACCAAAGCATCACTAACACACTGCAGTGTGAACAAACTCAGAAGTTAACATTCAAATGTAGGAAAAGTGGTAAAGCTTTTACGTACTAGTTTGTCATTCATTATTATCCGACACCATTTAGACACGTTTCATGTTGTTGTTTACCTCCAGAAATTTCGCGACGGTAAAAAGACGATTCTTCCTCCTGCCCTCCGTAGCCGGTAGAACGGTTCCGGTAACGAAATGAAACCTTAATTTAGAGCAGTGCGCCACAGCAAAGGGAGAATAACTCAGAAAAACCATCAAAGAACAACTCAAACCACCCGGATCTCCTCCTCCCTCACTTTCCGTGTCGGATAGCTACGCGCAGACTGGTTGCCATGGCAACAAGCAGCTCCACTATATGCATGAGGATCCGTCACCATAAAACCAGCAAAGGTTTCCCACACAAAGGGCAGCAGATTGAGTCCTCAGCAGTTCCATGATTCAGGCTGGATGTTTATTTGGGATTCTAACCATCATCTGAACTCTGGTTGGTTTAAACAGCTGCTCTCATTGTGACCATGATCTGACAGAGTCGGTGTGTCGGTCTGTTCACTGACCTGTGAAATATGACACCTTGAACCTGGTCATGGAGTTGTTCTAGTGGTGGCGATTAGCAGCAAGCTAATATTCTGAGAATAAAACAGCAGCTTGTGAAATTGGAATATCATTGCATTTACTGATATTCTTTAAAAACAAATATCCTAATGTCTTATGGAGTCAGGATAAGCACTAAAAATACTTCCTGTTTCTAACATGTGAGGTTTTGGTCAAGTTAAAGTCACAGTTAGACCTTCAAGTTAGTGGGATAAAGTTTCCATGAGTCGTCGTCTAACATGGGTCAGTGAGCCGACCGCAGATTCTCACAGATTATCAAGCTAGAAAAAGTTTGATCTGTCCATTTAGATTTCAGCCAGTGCCATATTTTTGACTGAAATGTTGCTAAATGTAGAAAGAAAGTCTGTGAGTTGGTAACGGTGGGGTCACTATTGGTAACTACAAGTTTGGAGACCCGACCCGGTGGGTCGGTCAGTCAAACCTCCCACTGCAGAGCAGCAGGACAGAGATGATTTATAGACCTTTACTGACTAGATCACAGGAAGAGATTCGCCTAAATATCCACCCACTTGTGTTTGTAGTAAAAATATTGTAGACGTAGTAAAAAACGTAAATTCAACTTTGGGATTCCTGTATAAACCCTGTTAGCCTAGCTTAGCATAATACTGTTAAAAACAAGCTTAGCTTAGCATCAGATATAGTTAAGTAGATTAATTAATTAATTAGAAACTCATGTAAAAGTAGTTTTACAATATTTGTTTTTCATAAATTACAACAGAAAATTCTGAAGTGTCATGTAAAATTTAACTTTTTGATCTTAAAAACAAATATCCACGGCAGCAAAGTGCTTTACTGTTTTCATAAACCTGCAGATAAAAACACAAATGAAACTAGTAAATTACCATGTCAGGCCAACAGCTAAAGAATAAAAAAGTTTTCTGGAGGGCCAATCGCTCCACACATCCGGAGCAGAGCAGCAAAAGGTTCTGGAAATAGTTAAGAGCAGTTTCCTATTTGAAGCTGGAACTAGGCCACGGAAAGCTTTAAAAACCAATAAAAAGATTTTAAATCAATCCGATAAGAAACTGACAGAGGAGCCGATACTGGAGTTCTGCGCTCTGGTTTCCGGGTTCCAGTTAAAAGTCGCTGTAGAGAAGATCGGTCCATATTTTGATATAAACATGCAGTGATGAAGCTTTGCTAGGAGACAGAGCTCACCTGCTGATCCGATTCAAGACAAAGAGATTTCTAACAGAACGACAAAAGGAGCAAGAGAGCCAAGAATTTGATCAGGTTTACTGATGTCCAGACAGAACAACGTGACTTCATCCATTGGATAACTGCTGTTAAGCCATCTGTTGTATATCTGCACATCATCGGCAAACAGTGAACAGAGATATTCAATTTCTTAAAAATATATCCAAGAGGCAGCAAATATGAAATAAATGGTCTGAACCTTGAGGTGCTGCCACAGAGGATCAGAGATCAATATGAAGAGAAAAACTTCTTTTTCAATGAGAACCAATCCGAGTCTGGACCCTGCAGACCAACACAGAGCTGCAGTCCCTCTGGACTGCTGGGAGGGGGCGCTGCGCCTCAATCCAACCGCGGCGTCCCTGGATCAGCCGTTAGGAGATCAATAAAGACTCAGCAAGGCCGTTTCTGTGTCCACATTTAGATTCATCACCATCTGTTAGAAAAGACCAGAGTAAAAACAATCTTCTCTAAAACTTTTGGTAAAAACGGTAGTTTTTAGCAAGAACACTGCGGCGTAAGTTGGGCTTCTGGTGGGCGTTTGGAGGCAGCCGGGACTCGTCCAGTGGAAGGACAGATCCTTATGAAGGCAGAAGCTGTAAAAGCATTCAGAGGCTTAATAACTTTACCTAAAACTGTAGAAACAACTGGAGGCCTGAGCAACCAGGTATGTAGATCCTTCAGATGTTACAGTATTCTGATAATCAAGTCAAAGATCCTGCTGCTTTGATTCTTTCATGTTTGAGAAATCCTGTAATCTCCATGGCAACAGCTGCAAAATGCCCGGGTGGATCTAGCCC
>NC_057871.1:0-2500 GCF_019740435.1 Gambusia affinis | reverse complement strand
AGGGGTTAGGTAGGTTGTGGGGTTAGGGGGTTAGGGGTTAGGTTAGTTAGGGTAAGGGTTAGGTTAGGCAAGGGTTAGGGTTAGGGGTTAGGTTAGGTTAGTAGGGGTTAGGGGTTAGGTTAGGTTGGGGTAGGGTTAGTTAGGTTGGGGTTAGAAGGTTAGGTTAGGTTAGGGGTTAGGTTAGGTTAGGGTTAGGTTAGGTTAGGTAGGGGTTAGGGTTAGTAGGGTTAGGTTAGGTTAGGTAATAGGAAAGGGGTTAGGTTAGGGTTAGGTTAGGTGTTAGGTTAGGTTAGGAAGGTAGGTTGTTAGTTTTAGGTTAGGGGTTAGGTTGTTTTAGGGCAGGTAGGTTAGGTAGGCTAGGTTAGAGGGTTAGGTTAGGTTGTTAGGTTAGGTTAGGTTAAGGTTGTTAGGGTTGGTAGGTTAGGGTTAGGTAGGTTGTTAGGTAGGGTTGAGGGTTAGGTTAGTTAGGTAGGTTAGGTTGAAGTTAGGTTAGGTTAGGCAGGGTAGGCAGGGGTTAGGGGTTAGGTAGGGTTAGGTTAGGGTTAGGTTAGTTAGTTAGGTTGGGCAAGGGTTAGGTTAGGTTGTTAGGTTAAGTTAGGTTGTTAGGTTAGGTTAGGGTTAGGGCAGGTTAGGTTGTTAGGTTAGGGTTAGGTTAGGTTAGGTTAGGTTAGGTTAGGGGTTAGGGTTAGGTTAGGTTAGGTTGGGGCAAGGTTAGGGGTTAGAATAGGTTAGGTTAAGAAGGTTAGGTTAGGTTAGGTTAGGGGTTATAGGTTAGTAGGTTAGGGTTAGGGTTAAATAGGTTGTGGGGTTAGGTTGGTTGGGCAGGTTGGGGTTAGGTTAGGTTGGTAGGTTAGGTTAGGCAGGTTAGGTTGGTTAGGGTTGTTAGGTTGGGGTTAGCAGGGGGGTTAGGTTGTGTTAGGTTAGGGTTAGGCAGGTTGGGGTTAGGCAAGGGTTAGGTTAGGGGTTAGGTTGTTAGGTAGGTTAGGTTGGGGGTTGGGGTTAGGTTAGGTTGTTAGGTTAGGGTTAGGAGGTTAGGGGTTAGGTTGTTAGGGTTAGGTTAGGGTAGTTAGGTTAGGTTAGGTTAGGTTAGGTTGAAGAGAAGTAGGTTAGTTAGGTTAGGTTAGGCTAGGTTAGGTTAGGGTTAGGGTTAGGGGTTAGGTAGGTTGTTAGGTTAGGTTGTGTAGGGGTTAGGTTGTGTTAGGCAGGTTAAAGTAGGCAGGTTAGGTTAGGTTAGGTTGGGGGGTTGGTTAGGTTAGGGTTGTAGGTTAGGTTGTTAGGGTAGGTTAGGTTAGGCTAGGTTAGGTTAGGGTTAGGTTAGGGGTTAGGTTAGGTTAGGTTAGGGGGTTAGGTTAGGTTAGGTTAGGTTGTTAGGGTTAGGTTAGGGGTTAGGTTAGGTTAGGTTAGGTTAGGTTAGGGGTTGGGGTTAGGTTGGGGTTAGGGTTAAGTTAGGGGTAGGTTGGGGAGGTTAGGTTAGTTAGGTTAGGTTGTGGGGTTAGGTTAGGTTGGTTGGGGGTTAGGGGTTAGTAGGGTTAGGTTAGGGGTAGGTTAGGGTTAGGTTAGGTTAGGTTAGGTTAGGTTAGGGTTAGGGGTTAAGGAAGGTTGTTAGGCAGGGTAGGGTTAAGGTTGGGGTAGGCTGGGGTTGTGGGGTTAGGGGTTGGGCTAGGGGTTGTTAGGTTGTGGGTTGGGGTTGGTAGGTTGGGGTTAGGGGTTGTGGCAGGTTGTTAGGCTAGGGTTAGGAAGGTTGGGGTTAGGTTAGGTTAGGTTAGGTTAAGGGGTTAGGGGTTAGGGTTAGGCTAGGTTAGGTTGGGTTAGGTAGGTTAGGTTAGTTAGGTTAGGGAAGTTAGGTTAGGTTGGGGTTAGGTTAGGTAGGGTTAGGTTAGGTTAGGTTAGGTTAGGTTAGGTTGTGGGGTTAGGTTAGGTTGAGTTAGGGGTTAGGGTTAGGTTAGGGGTTAGGTTAGGTTAGGGGTTAGGTTAGGGGTTGTGGGGTAGGGTTAGGTTAGGTTGGGGTTAGGGGTTAGGTTAGTAGGGTTAGGTTAGGTTAGAAGGTTAGGTTAGGTTAGGTTAGGTTGTGTTAGGTTAGGTTAAAGTTAGGGGTTAGGGGTTGTTAGGGTTGTGGGGTTGTGTCAGGTTAGGTTGTGTAGGCAAGGTTAGGGTTAGTTAGGGGTTAGGTTGGTTAGTTGTAGGCAGGCAGGTTAGGTTGGTTGGGGCTAGGGTTAGGCAAGGTTGGGGTTAGGGGTTAGGGTTAGGTTGGTTGGGCTAGGGGTTAGGTTAGGGTTAGGTTAGGCAGGGGTAGGGTTAGGGTTAGGTTAGGGTTAGGTTGGGTTAGGTTAGGGGTTAGGTTAGGTTAGGGCAAGGTTAGGTTAGGGGTTAGGTTAGGTTAGGTTAGGTTAGTTAGGTTAGTTAGGTTAGTTAGGTTAGGTTGTGTTGTGGGGTTAGGTTAGGGTTAGGTTAGGGTTAGTTAGGTTAGTTGGGGTAGGTTAGGCAAGGGTTAGGTTAGGCA
>NC_057870.1:32762475-32887360 GCF_019740435.1 Gambusia affinis | reverse complement strand
ACGACATGTTTAAGAAGCACAGATTTGCATCCTAAAGAAACCATCTTTATGGGTGAAACTAACTGTCCATAGCGTGATAATTCTTTAACAAGCAGATCGTTCTTAATAAACGGGGGTGCATTTGAAATTATAATCTTTTTAGCTGGAGTAACCAGCGGGAGAACCGGCATGAAAGTGTCATGAATGACAACGCCCTTCTCAACCAACTCACTCACTTTAGATGTATCATCTAGAAATATAACGATCGCACCATTCATACAGGAAGCAGATTTCACACCATCACAACCAGCCGCTCCTCCAACAGCTAACGCTGCCTCCTCTACCCAACTGTTCACTGTTGGTATGACTGACAGCATGTCGGCGTGTCAGCTTTTCTAAACCTGCACCTCCCTCCACAACAGGCATGATGCCAACAAACACCAAACCAAACAAAAAACTACCGGACCAGTTTGAACCAACCAAAACTCCACTTAAGATCAAGTAACAGAGTGAAGAGAAAAATGTCACAAAAAAACACCTTGTAGGAAAAACAAAAGGTAGAAAGACTCAACAAACCACTCAGTCCAACACTCCCGTCTCCAGAGAGCAGGACTGAGTTTTTTCATTACAATCTGTTTTTCCAGGTCTGGATGCAGACAGATTGTTTTCCACTCCACCACCAATATATTCAACATTTTACCAAATCACTTCAGCTCCTGCAGTTACTCCATTTCCCAACAGAAGTTACAGTTTTCACTTTATGTTGTTAACTTGAGGATGAACTCTCTCTAATCTGGCTTTTATTTTGTTAAATCATTAAATAAAATGAATGAATTGTATTTACTCAGATTATACATTACAATGGAAAACATAAGTTTTCTCTCTTGTTAAACAGAGGCTGAAGCTCTGATCTGTTAATGCTGCTGTTCTCTCCTCTGTTTAGACCAGAGCAGCAGAATAAATCTGATTCAAAATGTTTTAATCTGAGACTTTTAGACTTTTACTCAACAAACCAACCAGTTCTGTCTCCATGACATTGAACTGCTTTTCACAGCTTTTGTTTTTGTTTCTTGTCAGTTTTTCAGTTTTGAGATCAATTCAAGAAATCTGAACAAACCTGAATGATTTGTACCAGCTCAGTGAACTGAAACAGATAATCTACAAAATAAAGTATTTATTTCCTTCTAAAGCATAAAAAAACATTTTCATTCTTCAGCCAGACATTGATGTTCAGTTTTCCTGCTTACTGAGAAATAAAGAGCAGATGGATGCAGAACCCTGTGACAGACTGGTGACCTGTCCAGGGTGACCCCGTGACCCCGTGACCCCGCCTCTCGCCTGGAACAAAGCTGGAGAGGAACCAGCAACCCTCCCGACCCCATGAGGGAGAACAGAAGATGGATGGATGGATGCAGAACTCCAACCTGACACACATCTGGTGCAGTAAGAGATGCACAACAAATTTGTTTTATTTCTTTATCTTCCAGTCATTCCCTGACCTGGCCCCTCTGTTCAGGGGCCACAGATTTTTAAAGCTTTTATTCAACATGTGCAGTTTATCATTTGACTGACAGGTTGTAGGAAAAATACTTTGATTTTTTCAGTTTACTCTGAATTGGTACATTGTTCATACATGTAAGATTTAAACATGTTTAAATACATTTAGTCACAGATTATCTTAAAGAGAAAATATGTATTAATTACTCTGGTTTTCTATCAAACCTCTCCAGATATTTCACTGTAAAATATTTGGGTGTCATTTTGCTGTTATTGTCAAGTTAAATTTTACAAAATGAACTGAATTTTAATTCTGCTGTTTTCATTCTACAGAAATGTTTAACTGTTGGAGTTTGGAGATAAATTCAGAAGCAGCATCTCGTTACAACGAGATTTGAAAGTTTCTGTAATGAGTTTCCATCTCATTACCACCAAAATAGGTTTTTATAGTTAAACAAACCAGCAACAATTCTTAGGATAACAAGAAGCTCCTGAATTTATTTCAAAGCTTAAACAGTTAAATGTTTTATAGTTTTACAGTTTTCACTCTAATTTCACTCTTCAAGTGTTGATAGACTGTTTTTCTCCACATTATTCCACAAACAAATAAAAACTATAACTTGCTCAGCTTGGTGCAGCAAGTGAAGGAAAGTTTAGAGCCACAGAGACGTTTAAAAACATTTGTGGTGGACGATAGTGGCGCCGGACTCGTTGTACTCCTGTCTGGTGACACAGAGGTGCTGGAAGGTGGAGAGGCTGGCCAGGATGGAGCCGCCTTGCCAAGCAGAAATATTCCTCAATGGTGGAGCCTCAATCTGGAGAAGAAAGACGAAACAAAGCAAAGGAGATTCAGTTTGGTGTCTGTATTATTGATATTAACTGTTAACCAGTGAGCATTACTGAGTCACTGAAAATATGTTTAAAAAATAAATCAATCGTTTCCTTTTCCATGTCATTTTAATTCTCAGGTGAACATCTTGTATGTTTTAAGTCTAAATTAAGTGATGATGCCTAAAACTTCTGTATAATTTCTCTTCTTTGAACTTTGGGAGAAAGAGAAGCTTTTCAGGAACCAAAACTAAACATTTGGTTTGTTGAGATGGTTGTTGAATCTTTGACTGATCCCAGCGTTTTGGTTACAGTTGATATTTTAGTAATAAATGTCGTTTCATCAATGAGATTTTTATAATTGGCAAGTTTTACTAATTCCTGGCTACATTTTAATTTGAGCTCCATGGACACGTTTACTTTCTAAAACTGCTGCTCTGTACTGGAGTGAGACGTTTCCAGTAGGAGGAAATCCATCTGATTGACTTCTGATGCTGCAGGGAACCTGGTTGTGCTGCAGCCTGCAGGTCACTTTGTTCTTCATTTATCTGCAATGCAAGAATAAACTGAAGCACCTTGATGGTGGTGGAAGGCGGAGCCAGAGGAGGGATCTCTTTCTGCATGCGCTCAGTGAATCCAGGGAACAAGGTGGACCCTCCAGACAGGACGATGTTTGACCACAGGTCTCTCCGGATGTCAATATCACACTTCATGATGCTGCTGCAAATGTTCTCATGAAGACCAGCCGACTCATTTCCTGAAGAATATAAAAATTAAACTGTTTTAATGAATAAATGGAGGAGTGATGCTGTATTGATGTATTTTTGTCTTTTTCTAAATGTCACCAACCAACTAAATCTGGTTTGAAGAGAACTTCTGGACAGCGGAACCTCTCGTTGGAGATCCGGACTTCTTGTCCATCTGGAAGCAAATAGATCTTCTCCAGTGAGGAAGAGGAAGATGCCGTCTTCATCTCCTGCTCAAAGTCCAAAGCCACGTAGCAGAGCTTCTCCTTCATGTCTCGAATGATGTCACGCTCAGCTGAAGGTCAGAGAGACACAAAATCCAGGATGTGAGTTTTCTCTGCTGTGAACAAAAGCTTCAGATAAATTCTGTCCATCAGAGGTGAAATTCAGGAAAACCCAGAAGCGTTCAGTGGGTGTTCTACCGCTGGTTGTGAAGTAGTGGCCTTTGTCCATGAGGATCCTGATCAGGTTCTCTGTCAGGCCTCTTCCAGACACCGAGGTGCAGCAGAAGGCGTGGGGCAAACAATAACCCTCATAAACTGGGACAGTGTGGCTGACACCATCACCAGACTCCACTACCAAACCTGCAAGGCAGAAAAATCTCAGTAAAGGTTTCTGTACACTGTAGAAACACTAATGGGTCAGAACTCAGACCATCAGAAATACTGAATTCATTGCAATAAGGTTAATTTAAAAGAACGAGGAGCCTCCAGGTTTTATGGACATGTTGAAGCTCACTGACCTGTGGTGCGACCAGAAGCATATAGAGACAGAACAGACTGATTGGCCAAGAACAAGGCAGGAACGTCTAAGGCCTCAAAAAGGATCTGAACCAACAAAAACACAAATCCAGACTAAAAGTCCACAGAATAATAGAAAGTATCTCTATCAGAGTGGTCAGTTTTATCTGGACGTTTGATAAAACCTGCCTGAGTCATTTTCTCCCTGCAGGGTTTGGGTGTTCCTGCAGCCACTGACAGCAGCAGAGGATGTTCTCCAGGATCAACCTGGAGCTCAGTGCTGTAGGCATGGACCCAAAGCTGATAACATAATGATAACAGTTTAGTTTGACCTTTGACCTTTGACGTTTCACACATTACTTGTAAAGTTAGTGGCAAAAGTGAGCTAGTTTGACTTTGTATAGCTGAACCAAAATGTTCTGTATGACCAAGAGGAGCTAACATGTTAGCTTCAGAGTGAAACATAGCAGAGCAATGTTCATGTGGAGAAACTGGTGATGAATATAAAACCCAGAACTTATTGTATCAGGGATGTCAGGTCACGACCTTTGACTGAAAACAGTTATAGAAAACAAAGTTATCATTACAGCCTTACGTTTCCCAGTTCCTCCCAGTCGGTGACAAAGTTCTGGTCAGTGATGTATTTTAAGGCCAAGACGCCCCTCCTGCCCTGAGCCTCAGTTCCCATGCAGCTTCTCTTCATGAGGAGGAAACATTAAACACAGCAATCAGCCCAACTATCCTGGAAACCTTCTGCAAAGGAAAGCATGAATATCTGACAGACAGGACAGCGGACGACTCCAACATTTTCACAAAACAGTTAAAGCAGCAGATCCACTTTTTAAACAATAAATGTATCAATTCTGGAGTGTTTGGGTTTTTAGTTTATGATCATTTTTTGGGTTCATGTTTTGTAGTTTCTGCCATATTGGTTCTTTCCTCCAGGTTTAATTTCATAGGTTTTTCTCCTTCTAGAATAATTTCTTCAGATTATATCTGTCATGAGCTACTGTCTGTATTTTATCATTTATTTGTTGGAAGTTTAACTCAGCTCAGGTTTTGTCATATTTTTGATCAGTTCATAAGGTTTAACCATCCCAGGTCATTTATTCATGTCTGGTTTCATTAACATTTGTTTGGATCTTGTAAGGAAAGGAAAAAAACAAGTTTAATAAAATTTTCAGATTCTGGTTGTTGCTCAGGATGTGGTTGTCAAACACAGCACTGTGGTGCCCGTCTCTGCTGGACGGGTGGAGCTGAGAACCAGGTGGAGCAGAGAACCAGGGTGGAACAGAGAACCAGGGTGGAACAGAGAACCAGGGTGGAACAGAGAACCAGGGTAGAACAGAGAACCAGGGTGGAACAGAGAACCAGGGTGGAACAGAGAACCAGGGTGGAACAGAGAACCAGGGTGGAACAGAGAACCAGGGTGGAACAGGCTGCTGTGGAACAATGAAACTCTCCACAAGGAGACCCAGAAGGCGACACACAGGGACTGAGACGGTGGTCAGGCAGAGGTCATACATGGGAGGACAGAGAGAGTGAACTTAGCATGAGGGCCAGGCGATACTCGGTGGTCATGAGGCAAAGATTGGGTCAGGGTCCAGAAATCAGTCGAGATCCGATAAGGGCTTGGCAGGGGGGGGTCTAGTGATGTTACGTGATGAGCCGAGGCTTCGAGGCGTGTGTCGAGTAATGGAGGGGGCGTTTCCGTAAAGCGCGTATCGAGGCTTGCTTCATTTAGGGGAGGAGCCGAAAACGATGACGTCCGAGGCCTCGCTGCCCGGCTGTACCACGTGACTGCTTCGGGAAGTGGCTCAGATTTTGGCGCGCGGTTTGACAGCTTTATAAACCCCACAGGCTCCATTCAAAATGTGGGTTGTTGTAGGCGAGTTGCGGTCAGTTGAGAGAGTGGATAGAGTTTAGATAGTTTGGATAGCAGAGTTTGGATAATGTTTATTTAGTTTGAGACAGGTAGGGAGAATATATATATATATATATATATATAAACACTACAACTTCCCCCACCCAAAAGGGCAGTTTCACTAGGAAAGCCCTCTGAGAGAGATAGAGAGAGACAGATACAGAAAGAGGGAGAGAAAAAAGACACAGGCAAAGAGAGAGAGAAAGATATATAGATCTAGAGATAGAGAGAAACAGAAAAATAAAAAATAGATATTTACAGAGAGAAAGAGAGAGAGAGAAAAAAAAAATATATATATATATATATATATATATATATTTTATATATATATTTTTTATATATATATATATATATATATTTTTTAAATATATATATATATATATATATATATATATATATATATATATATATATATATATATATATATATATATATATATATATACAGAGAGAGGGAGACACAGAAAGGAAAAAGAGAAAATCCTATCCTGTCCCACAGCTATCCTATTTTTAATTTTAATTTTAATTCTAATATTAAGGATACGTGAGTTTTCACCACTTGATTTAACTTGAGTTACCTTGAACTCCAATACCATCATCACACATCATAAGCAGATTTGCTCTGGAATAAGCAAGGTATTGATCTAAATTAATTTTTTTCCCCTTCCCCCTTTATTTATTTTTCTGGGATTAATATTTAATGTTTTTAGACTTTATTATTTCAGGACTTATAATTCGGTTATTTATTTAATTTGAGCTTTTTACTAATAATCTCACTATTATAAATAGGATTGGTTAGTTAGTTTTAAAGTTCTTAATTTTATATTAGGATTTTAAGATAGCTGTGGGACAGGATAGGATTTTTTTGTACATATATTTCTCTCTATCTCTATCTCTATACATCTCTTTCTCTCTCTCTTTGTCTCTTTTTTTCTTCACCTTTTGTGAAGTCATTCCCAAGAGCCATAATAGACAAAAATTCAATGCATCACACGTGTTAAGATACAGCGGGTTGTGATTATACACCTGGCCAGTAGGTGGTGTCGTGTGCACATGAAGCCTCAAGAAATGAACCCTTTCTCGAACCAGTTGGCTCAAGTGGTTCAATGCCTCATGAGGCTTCATCTCACCATCACTAGGGGGGTCAATCCATGGACAGAAAAAGGTTGAAGAATCACTGAAGGCTTGGAAGGAAACGCTGGATTTCTACTGGCTGTCAATAATCTGGCAAAGAGGCAGAAACTGAGAAAGTTTAAGTAGGACAGGGACCAGGTGGAACAGGAAGGTAAATCAGACAGGTGAACTGAATGAGTGATTAGGTTCAGCATGGACAGGACAGAACATGAATCATGACAGGTGTTTTCTTTTGATTTGATTTTATTTTATTACATCATTCTTGTCCCAACCTGTTAGTGTTGATACTTGGGTTGTTTTGGGTTTATTATTTTGTTCATTTAGATTTTATGTTCATTTTTCACTTGAGGTTTTATTTCATAGATTATTCTTGTGCTGTGTTTATTGTTAACATGTTTCAGTTTTCCCTTGTTTTAATATTCATTCATTCATCAACTTCCCTGATGTTCTTTAGTTTAGTTTTTTTGTCAGCTGCAGATTCTTTCTTTATTTTTCCTTTATTTTTCTTCATGTGTTTCTGCAGAACCCTCACATTGTTCCTCATCCTCTGTTGGTCTGTTTGACCCATAAGTGAACCTCGTGGTGCGTCTCAATGCTTTAGGCTTCATACAACCTTTTAGTTGTACATATGAGAGCATGTGACTTGTTTCTGTCAGGTTTCTGTAAAGTTTAGCGTTTGGCTTTCTATCTTTGCATTCATGCCAATTTCATAAAATATTCTAAGTGACCATCTGGACTCACCACTGCATCCTGAAAAAGAAAAACACACATTTATTTGCAAACTCTTCCAGATTTAGTTCTAATCTTTCCATTTATATTGAACCTTGACCTTGTCCTTGTGGCATCCAACGATGGATGGAAAAACACGGGGAGTTTCTTCTCCAGCCATTCCAGCCTTGCACACACCAGATCCATTGTCAATAACCACAGAGACAATTTCCTCATCCATTTCTGAAAGAAAGCAATTTCAGTTATATAATATTTGAAAGTTATCTAACAAGGATTTATTGGTTATTAATGGAAATATTGGTTTTAACTTTCAGGATTTTGACACGATAGCTGAATGTTCTTCATTAACGATGTGAGTAATAAGTTGTTCCTGAATGCTGAAGATATGAGATGGAAACAGAAAAGAGACACTAAGACTTCCTGTTTTCAGAGAACAGACTGGCACCGCTCCACTTCTCCTGCTGCAGATAATCTGCCTCACAGCTGCAGACGACAGGCCAACAGTCAGTGGACTCAGAACCCGGCGGACCCGCCCGGCGGAACCGCCTGGTGGAACCGCCCGGTGGATGTCAGCAGCCACAGACCCGATAACCTGACCTCCTATCAAGCTAAAGAATGAAGGAAAACATCCTGACAAAAAGCCTCAGACCTTCTAGAGTTTGGTGGAAGATTCTCTTTGACTCAATTATATATTAGATGATAAAATATTGGACTATTTTTTGTTTAGTTTATTTTAAATTGCTTTTCAGGGAGCAATTTATTCACACATATGTCCATTTATTATTAATTATACTTTAATTAAAGATGAGTTGTTCATGTTTATTAGTCTTCAGTGTCACTGCAGACCTGAGACTCAAAATGTTGGTGACTCTTGTTTTAGGACTTGAGTTTAAATGTTTTTACAGTGTTGTGACGTATCTGATGAGTCAGATCAGATTCAGTGTCCAGTCAGTAACTGTTATCCAACAAGGACATCATTTAAATGTGAACTGCTGTATTTCTAAACCTACTTAACACAAAATGAACGTTATTAATCTGTGAGGATGGAGAGAAAGAAGAGAAGAAGAATCAGGGCAAACAGGAAGGCAACAGGTCATTCTAATGTCAGGTGGAAATGAGGGAACAGCTCCTGAATCCCAAACAATATGTTTTAAACATTATTTTTAAAAGCTGTATTAAGGGTTAGGGTTATTTTTTACAACTAATTTAAAAAGCTTTTTGACCTGTGATTTAGTGGAGAAACCAAAGGAGACAGACAGTGACAGAGGAGACGAGTGATGACATCAGGAAGGAATAAATACGTTAGATAAGCAACAGAAACTTAAATATTATGATAATTTGAATTTAATTACTGCATTTTATGAGAGCATGAATAAGGGAAAGCTGCATGGACGTATTATACCTGAGGGGGGCGCCGATGTTCACATACACTAAAGAAAGTCTGTAGTTGAGCCCCTGACCAGACTGGACTCATAACTCTGATGCTCTTTACAGGAAGAGCAAACTCTCCCTGCTGAGGAGGCCGATGTGTTTTGGACTGCAGGGGGCGCTGCTGAGGATCTTTGGAGTTATCAGCCATCTTGTGTTTCTTAGTGATGCATGAGGCATGGAGGTGTGTGTCTAGTAACCAGGAGGATTTTTATGAAGCGCATGTGGAGGTTTGTGTTGATGGATCAGGCTGTGATGTTTGAAACCGGGCCAACGGGCCGAACCAGTCAGTTCGCTTGTGAATCAAAATAAACGCTGCTGTTTCACCTGTCAAGTTTTCTTCTTTTAGGAATTTGTTGCGAGTGTGTTTTCAATTTATTTGAGCGCATGTTTTTGCAGTGTATCCACTTTCTTCTTGTCTAGCAACATTTTCATATTTCCTAATAGGTTCACATATAGTAATGGTGAACCATCACCTATAATGTCATAAACCAACACAGATCTCGTCTATTAATTTCTGATGTGTTAAAAGGTGAAGTGTTGTGTCCAATTGAACTTAATGATGTATTAAAAACCTGAGGTGTCACAACGATACTCAGTATGAGGGTCAGGACCAGCTGAGTCATTTCAGGATGAAAAGATGACGCAGCAATCAAACAGAAACGTTGGGAACTGGAGAATCTCCTGGAATACTGAGGAGGCGAGGAAAGGATTTTGTCTCAACTTCTATAAACCTGCTGATGTTTCTCTGTGAGCTCAGGTTGTTTGTTTTTTGAAGAATCCCAAAATGATTCAGACTTAATTTTCTATCCATTTAACCAGCAACATTTGCAGCCTCATGATTCAACCTCCTCCACATGTCAGAGACTGAACAACGTTCCTAAAATACAGGAAAAACTTCACTTTGCCTTCTCTTGTTCCTCTAGTCAAATATATGATGCAAACATCATTTCTTTGTTTATTCAGTTTAAGCTTCATGTTGTTTTCATGTTGCCCGTTTTACATGTATTGTCCACTGGATGTTACTCTAGATCAGGGCTGGTCAGTCCTGGTTCTGGAGGTCCGGTGTCCTGCAGCTCTTAGAGTCTCTCTGGTCCAACAACCTGAATCCAACAACTGAATCTCCTCCTAGTGCAGTCGGGTTCTGTTAACGACCTCATGATTGGACTCAGGTGTGTTGAAGTAGAGAAACATCTAAAAGTTGCAGGTGCCCTCCAGGACTGGAGTTGCCCTCCAGGACTGGAGTTGCCCTCCAGGACTGGAGTTGCCCTCCAGGACTGGAGTTGCCCTCCAGGACTGGAGTTGCCCTCCAGGACTGGAGTTGCCCTCCAGGACTGGAGTTGCCCTCCAGGACTGGAGTTGCCCTCCAGGACTGGAGTTGCCCTCCAGGACTGGAGTTGCCCTCCAGGACTGGAGTTGCCCTCCAGGACTGGAGTTGCCCTCCAGGACTGGAGTTGCCCTCCCCTGTTGTAGAGCAAATGAAACTCGTGGTGCATCGGCTCATGAGTCCAACAGTTGGATGGGAAACCTCAGCGCTTCATGTTTTTCATGTTAGGTAAGTGGCAGCAGGGAAAACATGCAGAAGATGGATCCCTGCAGATCAGAGTTAAGAAAACTAGTTTGTCTGTTGGAGGGTTCAGCTCTTCTGTCCTCCCTGGAAGGAGGAGACATCCACTGCAGGTGGGAGGCAGAAACACAAGCCCATAAAATCCTGCTGGATCACTTGACACACTCTCCAAAGCCTCGACACAGACGACACATCGCTGATAAATACCATCAGGTTTGAAACTAGTTCTGAGGTCTGATGAAAATTTAAATGCATCTGGAGGAAATTAGGAACCTTTTCAAGCCAGTAAAGATCACAGATTCTGTTTCACTCGTTCTGACTGAAAGGTGAAACAGTCAGAACCTCTGAATAAAGTCATCCACTGTCCAGTCAGTTCAACTCCATCCTTATTAAATTAATGAAAGGTTTTGAGTGTGAAGAAAACACAAAGAAATTTTCAGACAAAAAATAACCATCATTAGGCCAGAAAATGTAGTCAGTAATCTGATTAAATGTAAAAACCTGCTGATGTAAATATTAGGCTTTGACTATCAACCTGATTTTAATTCCAGCTGTTAAACTTCTGTTGGGTCTTTAAAAACAGACACAGTCAGTTCTGGGTCTTACCTGTTGCAGGTGAAGTATCTGATCGTTTCCACTGTGAATATGAGAAATGAAGAACCCAAACCTGATTCTGCTCCAAACAGAAAGTTCTCCTCTCATTGGATGAGGAACATGAAGCTCAATGAAAAGAGACGACTGTCTGCATTCTTGTGATGCAGCACAGAGATGAAAAAACACATTTAAAAATGAAGGCAGAAAATGAGGAAATAAACCATCTGCTACCAGTTTGTCTGGAATTGAACTTCAAACATCAATAAGTTAAAATATCTCATCAATAAATCCATAAAGCAGGAAAAATACAGAAAAACTGAGCCGTCATTAGTCAGAGGCCTCAGTGGACAGTTTGACCTCTTTATACCAGTTAGGATGGTTGGATTTCACAGCAGTGAATAAAAGCTAAACGGTTGAAGGAATGTTAGTTAAGGGAACTAGTTAAGGAAAATAGTTAAGGGAACTAGTTAAGGGGACTAGTTAAGTGAAATAGTTATGGGAACTAGTTAACTGAACTAGTTAAGGGGACTAGTTGAGAGGCGTATTCTTAACAAGAACAAACATTAACATGTGGTTCTCTTGGCCTGGAAGTCAGTTTCTACTTCTAGCAAAGATCTTACATTTCATTTTTCAGTTTTTTGTTGGAGCAGGATCTCAACAGGTGAACTTTGACCTGATCCTCTGGAATGATGTTAATGTTTCCTATAAGACATGATGAGAAAAGATTTGAGTCAAAGTGAAACTCCACCATCTACTGGTCCTTCTGGGTTCAAACTGGAACAAACTGGTCTGCAGCTATCAGGAATTTCATTATCAGGTTAATAAAATTTTGAAGAAACGTTTTCGTTACTTTTCTCTGTATTAACATTTTAACACATTATTGCTAAAACAGTCCTGTTGTACATTCCTCCCATTCTCTGGCATTTAAAGAAAAACAGGAGAAAAACTCCAATATGCAGCTTAGAGAATAAAAACCTGGCTGTAAAACTTTATAGCAACGAATCTGAGACAAAAGACATTAAGAATATTAATGAACCTAAAAATACTCCAAAGATACAGAAACATTTCTTCTAACCTCCCTTTTAATTGTTGTTTTGTGTGAACTCAGTTTCTCTTTCTGTTCTTTACATTTCATCAGATGACTTTCATTCTTTCCTCATTGTTTAGTTGCTAGTCACTATTTATATTTACTGTTGGGTAATAGAAATAGTCATTATTTATAGAAATAGTCATTATTTGTAGAAATGGTCATTATTTATAGAAATAGTCATTATTTGTAGAAATAGTCATTATTTATAGAAATAGTCATTATTTATATTGCCCAAAAACAAAAAGCAGGGCTCATGGCTCTGCAGATGTTAACCTCTGGAGTGATTCTGACCGTTTCATGACGTTTAACATCCACTGTGTTCTTATTCCAAAGACCAAGCAGAAAGTCTCTGCATTGTTCTCAACAGAACAACGACCCCACAACCAGAAGTCTCATTTTTTATGGTTGGTACCGATAAAGTCGGGCAATGAGACTTAAAAATAAAATCTCTGATTTCTTGATCTATTTCAGGTTAACTGGTCATCAGGACTGACCTGGACCAGCAGCCCCCTGCTGGTTTGGGTTGAATGGAGCTTCAGTCAGCAGGATGTTCATCTGCAGCGACTGGAGTTCGATGCTCAAAGGAATCCAGTTCATGTTTTACTTGTTAATATTCTGCTTCTTCTGCTTCAGTTACATGAAACACATTTATCTGTTCTGTCTGTTTCTTGCTGTACAGTGTTGTGGGAACTGGTTTGTATCCAGGTGGGTTTGGTTTTGGGAACCTGCAGGTTTATCTGAAACTAAATTCATCTCAGTAAACTGACCTTACCAGATGTTGTGACCTCTTCATGACCTTTGCTCCCAGCTGAGCATTCAGATAAAAATGGAACATTTTTAATCTCACTCTGACCTTCTCCATCCTGTTCTGGACGGGATTATTCAGGTTCAGATTGACGACGTCTCTCCATTAAATCGCCTCGTCTCCCACAAAGCTGCTCCTCCATCAAACACCGTCACCATGGCAACACAAGCAGATCCTCATTTATACATATTTACTCATGCATCATGTGACAGATGCAGCTTTCATGTTCATGTTCTCACCAGGTAACTGGAAACCGATAAACACCAACAGGAGCTTCATGTCCTTCAGCATGAAGGAACCGAATCAACTTCTGTTCCTGGAACAGAAAAAGATTCTCTAGTTCAAAGGTTACATTTAAATATTTATGAAAAATGAACTGTTTCTAAGATGAGGTTTAGTAAAAACATTTAGTTTAAAGATGAAATAATTGTATCTTCTTGTTGTAACACAAATTATTTTTTATTTTCCACTTTATATTTTATTGTTTTGCTGAGAATGAAATAAAACTCTTTGCTGAACCAACAGAATTTAAAACATGAAACCCTCAAATTAATAATCCTATAAACGGTTTTATAAAGCCAGACGTCTGTTCATCTGTTCATTGTTAGTTTGTTTCATTTAACATTGTTTTATTTTATTACTAATCCTGTAAAATGGAAAATTCACAATAATTTTGATTGTGTTGAATAACTAAAGAAATTATTAGTTTAGCCAAAATTATTGATTTCTTTGCTCTCAACATTCAGTCACCAGTTGAAAAACAAACTTTATATTTTGTCCAAAGCATTAAAATCATCAAATTGTTGGTTAATATTCTGATATTTATTCTGATTCAAACCAGGATTTTAGTCCAGAGTTAAAGGATCTCAGGGTTTCGGATGTTTTTCAGTTTTCTGGAAGTTTGTTCCAGATTTGTGTTGCATAGAAGCTGAAAGCAGCTTCTCCATGTTTGGTTCTGGTTCTGATGTTGAGCAGAACCAGAACCAGAACCAGAACCAGAACCAGAACCAGAACCAGAACCAGAACCAGAACCAGAACCCGTTCTGTTTTGTCCATCAGTCTGATTCTGTCCAGAAAACAAAGTTACTTCACTGCAGGAACAGGAAGTAAATGGAGGAAACGATGAGAACGTGTCGTGATTTGTGGTTAGAAATGGTGAAGATGGAAGCAGAAAATAAAAATGATGGTTTTTATGATGATTCTCAGACATAAAGTCCAGATAGTTCAGGTGAGCAGATGGTAAAACATGAAGGACAGCAGATAAATGTCACGACATCCAACAAGAACCAGACAGAGAAACAGACAGAAACATAGACAGAAACAGACAGAAACAGACAGAAACAGACAGAAACACAGACAGAAACACAGACAGAAACACAGACACAGCTGGGAATAAACACACAGGAAGGTGATCAGAGAAACATCTGGGATCATTGAGTGATGGACAAAACGACACAGGAACAAAATAAACACCCAGAAAAGTCAGATCCTCAGAATGACCTGAGCAGCGTCTCATTCTGCTGCAGAACAACATCGATGTCCGGATGCTTGAAGGAAACTGGAGGAAATAAAAATGTATTTAATAAAATAAATGATTGTTTTGTTTTACAGTTTACTGGTTTCAGATCTGATCTGTGGAAACTAAAACTTCAGGTTGGTTCAGTTCTTATGAAGGAAGAACAAACCAGAACTGGACAAACCAGTCGTTGCCATGGAGACTAAATGGGTTCAGTTACTGAACTGATGATCTCAGGTTTAATAAAGTGAAAGAAGGAAATGAATGAATGAATGTGTGATGTTTGAGTAGATCTCTGTTCTTCAGTAACAGTGGGATAAATTCACCTCTAAAGCTGAAAACAGTTCAAACGACCTGCAGGGAAAATCTGAGCCCAAAAATCTCAACAAGGTTCCAGTTCACGTTTGGTTTTAATCTGCTTCTGTTTCTTCTCCTTCTCAGGGATATTATATTTGATAAATGGCCTGAAGTCCAGGGTTCCTCTTGCTCTCTGAATTCTAACCTTTGACCTCATACAGACACATTTCACCACCTGCTTCGTTTCCAGTCTGCTGGCCTGAAATCCCCGACCAGAACCAGCAGAAATATTCACTGGACTTTAACAATCACATCCTCTCCTCTACGTTAGTTTATACTTTACACAAGAAGTCAATCTAACATCTGATTTACTTCAGTCATGTTTCATTATGTTGGTTTATTGAGCTAAATGAAAATATCATGTAAAATAAATGAGTAGTTTTAGTTGATTCTGTTGTTTTATTCTTTCTTCTGGTTGCCAAGCTGCTGTTTTCTCTTCCTTTCTGAATGAAGGAATCAGAATAATTAAACTGTGAAGTGGAGTAACTGGTTATTTTTTACAGTGCTTGTGGCTCAACAGAGAAGTGGAGGACATGCAGTAAATGGGTTGGGAATGGAACCGCAGACCGCTGCGTTACAGACTGCTACCTGCTGATGGCTCTACCAACGCAGGACTGATCCTGACTGATCACTGCTTCCTGTCAGACGGGTTGAACTGCTGCTTATTAACACGTCTCCACACATTAAAACCCTAAAATCCATAAAACAGAAACTTTTTCATGTTGGATCCGTTCAGAAGATGATTCAGAGAAACTGATGAGGAAGATGAACTTCATGAAACACAGAGAGAGAAAAGAAACAAACCTTCAGATGCTGCATGAAGAGAAATAAAGGAGTTTATTCCTCCAGTTCACTGTTTTACAAACATCATAAATATTTAATATTTTACAGCAGATCAATGATATTAATAGAGTTAAACCAGCGATGGATGAAGCAACAGAAGCTGTTCTGGGATCAGTTCAGTGTTTCTGGGAACTGAAGACAGTTGATGATCCGGTTGGACTGATGGAAGCTGCTCAACCTGCTGGTTCTGGAAAAAACTGGAGTCACAGTTTCACAGTTTGAAAATGTCTGAGTGATTTTTATGGAGTGAAATAATCCTGAAAAACCAAGTTTCAGAGAAAACACTCAGAAATTAAAGAGAAAATATTCCAAGTAAAGTTTGATCAGATCCTAGATCAGTTCAAATAGATTGAAACTTTTTCTGACTGGAACAAATGGACACATTTCTCTGTTTTGGACTTTGTTACAGTAGATCTGTGAGCAGATTGATGAATAAAAACAGAAAGATGTGAGTCGCTGGGGTCACATCTGTAGATGAGGGAAGATTTCATTACTTTAATTTTACTGCACAGATCAGATTATTTAACTATAAAACAACAAAGTTACTAATTCAGATGAATGTTTCCTGGAGTTTCATATAAAACATTTCTCATTATGCAGATAAATTGTTTATTACATCATAATAATAAAAAGATCTGGATCAACATTTGATTTACTACTTTTACATTTTTCAGGAACAAACTTCCAGAAAAATGTAAAACTTCCTTTCAACAGCTGAAACACCGACTTCCTGTAAATCTGGACTAAAAACCAGCAGGTTAGAGTTTTATTTGAAACTTAATCAATTATGAATTTAACGATGGCTTTTGACTTAATGTCATGTTTTATTGTTGATTCTGTGTTTTTGTGTTTTGATGATCTAAAGCTGTTTGAAATGTTTGCTGCTGAAATGTGTTATACTAATAAAATTTGATTGATTGATTGAGATTTTTTATTTTCTGTTAAAATCCAAAGATCAAACATGGATTTTGATTTTTCTCTCTGTGATTTTCTTCTGTAGTTTTGGTTTCCTCCAGTACTTCAATGTTTATTCTTGGTTTCTTGGTAATTCTGTGTTAACAGTTTGTTCTCTGTTCATATAATGTCTGATAAATGAATAAACTCCAGGATTTCCATCTGACCTCCAGGAAATACCAGCTGTGATTTTCCTGCTGGTTCCGGATCAGAACCGACTGCATGGAGGGAAACATCCTGGCTGGATTTGTTGAGGTGTTTTTTTGTTGGTTTTTTGTTGGTTTTTTGTTGGTTTTTGTTTTTAAGCTGTGAATCTTGTTAGTCTGGTTCGGTTTGAACTCTGCAGGTTTTATTTGATCTCAGTAAAAACTTCAGCTGCTGCTGGAACGAGGAAGAACATTTCAGTGAAACACCCAGAGCAGGAATTTCATCAAACTGTCAAACGTCTGAAAGGCAGCAGCTCTGAAAACAGCAGCAGAGATTTAATTACTAAAGTTTTACTTTATTTCTTCATTTTATGTTATTTTGGAGTTAATAAGAAACATCTGGTTCAGATTGAAATGATTTTTCTTCAATCCAAACTTCATGGTGACATTTCTGAGCTTCAGCAGGTGAGTCAGTTTAAATAAAAGATTCTCAGACATTTTATAAGATTTACCTCTAAAAATGTTGATGTGAATATTAATAACAGATCAAAGCTGCCTTAACAAATATCAATACTTGAAAAGAATAAAATCCAGAAGTCGAGTTCCTGTCAAAATCAAACTTTATATTTTTATTCCCTTCAGAGAACAAATTATTTTTAAACCAAACAAGTTTTCATGTTTTAGTTTTATGAAACCCAGTTTGTGCATAATGTTGATATTTACATGTAAAAGTCAATATTATTCATATTTATAGAGCTGCTGTCAGACACATTATGATCACAAGAAGTTTTCTTTGAAAATGATTTTTATTTAGTGAGAGAAATTATTTATCCTTTAGAAAAGTAATAAATTAAATTAAATGGACCCAACAGAATCATGCAGCAATAATCTGAACATGTTCATTGTTTATTTTTATCATTTATTTTCTTTATCTGAACTTTCTTGTTAAACTGTTTTTGTGCTTTTGAATCATAAAGTAAAACTTTAGATTGTAAAAATTATTTTTTTTACTATGATGAGGTAAAAAAACATTTTTTTTTTACATCCTAATGTTTGGCAGTTTGAAGATGAGGAACTTTTTTCAATTTGTGCAGCAATCTAAATGATTTTTCTCAGCTGTTTAATATTCTGGGTTTGGACTGAAGAACCAATCAGATTAAATCTGATCAAATTGATATTTTTCTTTAATTAAACTTTATTTAACCAGGATAAAAACTCTCAATGATATTTAAAATCAGCAGTGGACTCTAATAAAACAAATCATATAAAATATTTCCATCCAGATCTTTCTGTTCCTTTTCTTTAAGTCTTTAAAAACTGACATTGGTGAATCTGGTGGAGCAACAGGATCAGCTGCTGCTTCCTGCTTCCATGTTTCAGTGGATCAACTGATTACTGACAGAAATCTACATGGTTTATAGTTATTGATTACTGACAAAAAGAACAAAACATGATTCTAAAGAGTTTTGTTTTAAATTGAATAGTTTGGAGAAAAAACAAACAAATATCCCACTGAATAAATTTAGGCCTCGTTCACACAGCAAATGCAACTCAAATCCACTTTTATTTATCTAAATATCACCAATATCTGACAATTTTTAACAGACTGAACAAACCATTAGAATCTTTTCACTCCCTGTTTCCACATTTTAAACTAATTCAGATAATCTGATTGTTTCCAAAGTGTCAGCAGTCATTTTATCTGTTTTTATGTCATTGATGTGAAACATGAATTATAATTCTGCACCAGAAGAAGTCAGATGATAAATCTGGTCATTGCCTTCCTGCTTTTAATTCCTTGGTTCTGTTCCTTCAGTGTGTAACATGATGTTTACCTGCTGCTCTAAGAACCACAGCCTGTGAAACGTCTCCTACATTGTGATCAATTTTAGCTTTTGAGAAAGAAGATTAATAAATGAAGTTTCTAGTTACAGATCTCATTAATCTCAGTATTAATAAACCACTTTTAAATATTCTGCACATTAAAAGTGTATATTATTTATGTATTTAGTTACACTGTTAACACAGATTTTCTTTGTGATATATTTTAATACCTTTATTGTTTTATGCTTGTTGAAACCAGAGTTAAGCAGATTTCCTGTCCATTGGCTGTAAAACAGAAACATCATGGCAGCAGGAGGACGTGGTGAGTTTACAAACTGTTGTATTAAAAACTTTTAGGGCTATTTGTGATTTAGAAGCACAAGAAAAATAGACTTGAGATGCTTTAGCAGAAACAAAAATCATTTTCTGAAACGTTAAGCATAAAAATAATTAAGCAATTTCTATCAATTGCAATTATTTACTGTATTTACTTAATGTAATATTTTTGATTAAATAAAAGCAACAATAGTTGTTGACCTGAAAGCAAAGCATCATTCATTACCAACAAAGTCATAAAAAACAAAGAACAGTTGTGACTAAAGCGATTCCTAAATACTAAAACCGTTCAAAGGAATCCATTCTCTAGTGAACGACACATAAACAGTCAGTCAGCAGCGATGATTTAACTTCTCCTGGTCATATAATATTCCTGGAGTTGTTTTCTTTCCATCTGAAGTTTTTCTTTGGAATGACTGGGTTTTAATCCAGTTTTCCATCATTATTTTAACACAATCCTGTTAGCCGTAGCGTCGCACTTTGACGTCACGGGAAATAAAAGGTCGTTTTACATGCAGTACCCCGAGGACCACTAGGGGGCGCCTGAGACCACCAGTGGTCCGGGATCACAGTTTGATGAAGACTGACCTAAAACATGCAGGGCAGGAAGGTCTGAGTACTGGAATTGAAAAACAATATCTTAGATTCAACTAATGTCATGTTTTTGCAGGTCATAATGTATTTAAGAAAATAACTTCTCATCTTCCATTGTTTTGGAGAAACTCTTCATCTGGTGGTAAGTTACATTTTCAAAGACTTAGTAAAAATATAATAAAGTTTACCAAATGTAATGGAAAGATATTGTATTTATCATAAAAAAGATACAGTACCAGTGAAAAAATATAACATTTATTTAGTTATATAACATTCTATTTTTGTAAAATTGGTCTCAAATATTTATTAACATCTAATTATTGATAGTTTTAACAGATGAAGTTCAGGAAGAAACTAAAAATTCAGTTAATGATCTTTGAACCATTTGAAAACGTCACTGTTCTCTTTCCCTTCTTGGTTGAAGTGGATTCCAGGTTTCCTCTCATTGTTCTGATACAGACAAACTTTATTAGACTGCATAAGACTGATATAAAGAGCCTTTATGAATGTTAGTGACTGTTTTCATGAAGAGTCTTTTGGTAAATAATGACCTTTTAATGCAAAGTTGCATGAAAAGGTCATTAAAAGTTCTAACTTTTTAAAGTGTTGTAACCACATCATTCAAACTCCCTCCACCTTCCTGTGAGTTTAACTCAACTGAGTCTGAATGAGAAAAATATTCAGTGATAACAGAATCACAGCTAAAACTGGAAAACAAAGTGATTATGTTTAATCATTTTTCATGCTGTAAATTAACATATTAATGCTTTTGGATGAAGATTTACTTTTGAAAAAATTCAGATTTTCCTCAAGAAATTGAAACTCAAATATGTTTTGTTTAAAGGAATATGTTATGTTGAAAAAGAAATCAGAAGCTGATTGACGTTTAACTTTTCAGCTTTTACAGCAGTGAAAAGATAAAATACATTTAATAGAATTAAAACAAATTAAATTAATCAATACAGTAAGATTATTAGCTAATAATAGATAAGTTCTTTAATTTCTCATTGTGTTCTCATGTTGTGTTTTTCTCTGCTCCTTTACTCCAGTGTCTGAACTGAGGGTTGTCCTACTGGGAGGAGACTGGTCCCAGAGAAATCTAGTTAGGACCCTCATACTGGGAGGGAAAGATTTCACCACACAACCAAACTCCTTTATCAAAATCACTGGATCCTTGGGAAACTGGAAAATATCTGTTATCAACACTCCAGATCTGCAGTTTCCCTCAGTGAAGGAAATAACAGAGTTTGTTAGAAAATGTGCTGCAGCCTCTGATCCTGGACCTCATGTGTTCCTGCTGGTTCTGCAGCCTGAAAGTTTCACTGAGGAAGATAAAAACAGGATCCACCAAGTTCTTTACCACTTCAATGATCAATCATTTGATCATTCACTGATAATGATTCTGAATCCCAGACAGGAAAGTTCAGGTTTAATGGAAGAATGCATGAAGAATCCTCCGTTACAGAACCTGATCAGAGTGTGTAGATACAGATATTTATTCCAAATGATGGTTGAACCTTTAGAGCTTCTGACTCGTTTTGATCAAATAGTGAAAGAGAACAATGGAGAACATGTGAGCTATAAAGAGCCAGAGGAAACGGCGACTCCAGGAGGGTTAGCAGCTGCTGGTGAAGATGAAGGTCAGTAAAATATTCACATAATAAACAAACATTCTTTAATCAGCAAATTTATGCTGAATATTCAGAGATCTGAGTGAAGTTCCCCTCCCCACCTTCTTCAAATCAGGAAAAATTGGTGTCAAACGTTTGTGCAGCAAATTTTTTTGTTTGTGTCACCATCATTCTAAAGATATTAAGAAAAATGTTCTCTAGGGGTCATCAGAGGTCAACCACTCCCCTGGCCCTGCTCACATTTAAATACATTTATTTAATTGCACAAACTCAGCTCAGCGTGAGTTGGTGCTTGTTTTACAACAAAAATGTTCATTTGTGCTGCTTTGGCTTTGAATATATTATTTAAAGTTTAAGGGTCAAAAGTTCAACCAGCCCGCCTTCTTTCATAAACAGTTTGTTCTGGTCTATCCTAGATTGTGCACTGATTTGAACTCGTGAAAATAAGTGCTGATGATGACTGTCATTAATAAAATTGAGCTGGAAACGGCTGACTCTAGTCTTACGTTTCATATTTCAACAGTACAGCTTGTCTCATAGCGCCCTCTGGTGATCAGAAACTAAAATACAGGTCACCGACTTTGTTTTGGGAGGTTTTGCACCAGTTCATTCTGCATAAGACCAGGTTCCAAACGAATTTCATCCACATTAAAATTAAATTATCCATGTTCATAGGATAGCACCTAACAATTTCAAATGAATTTCACAGATCCAGCATAAACTGATGTTTATTGACCTCTGATGACCGCTAGAAACATTTTTATTAATATCTTCTAAATGATAGCTGCACAAATGGAAATTTTTGCTGCACAAACGTAGCCGAACTGATTAACACCAAATTTATTTATTTATTTTTTTTGCAAATATGAGCAGGGCCAGGGGAGTGGTTGACCTCCGATGACCCCTAGAGATAATTTTTCTTAATATCTTTAGAATGATAGCACAAGCAAAAATGTTTGCTGCACAAATGTAGGACAAACATAGCCAAGATGATTGACACCTATTTTGTTTGATTTTATAAAAGTGTGGTGGGGTTGGGGGGGGTTAGGGGGGAAGCGCAACTTCACTCTGGCAATATACCGAGATCTGAGTGAAGCTACTAATTCCTCCTTAGCTCAGTGTTTGGAAAAAAACTCAGAAGATGATAAACAATATCTCTAAGGTTTGTTTATAAAAATCATCCATCCATTTTCTGTACACTCTTGTCCCTAAAATCATACATTTTCATATTAACCAAAAATTTTACAAATTTATTCTAATTTGACACTTTATTGATATTTTAAACCTTAAATCAATCAAATTTATGTTTGTAAAATTACAGTTTTAGAAATTAGACGACTGCGACAGACTGGCGACCCGTCCAGGGTGACCCTGTGACCCCGCCTCTCGCCCGGAACGTAGCTGGAGAGGAACCAGCAACCCTCCTGACCCCTTTAGGGTCAACAGAAAATGGATGGATGGAAATTAGACAAATTTCTAAATTAACCCAACTTTAACATTGTTGCATGAATTAAGCACCTTCTGTTACAAGAGGATACAAAAAACATCATGTTGTTATTTTGACTCAGGCAGAAAACAGTAATGATGTTTATCCTGGTCTCTAGAAAACTAAACCATTTAGTTTCATTTCATTCATCCATCCATTTTCTAACACCTTTGTCCCTCGTGGGTCTTGAGGTGCTGCTGTTTATCTCCAGTGAATGTTTCAGGTGAGAGGGTCACCGGGGTCACAGGGGTCACCGGGGTCACCAGGGTTACCGGGGTCACTGGGGTTACCAGGGTCACCGGGGTCACCAGGGTAACCAGGGTCACCGGGGTCACCCTGTACAGTTCTCCAGTCTGTCTCAGACTTCAGGACTCTCCAACTGAATTCCCCACACATTAATAAATCTAAGCTCAGTGGTCAGAAACAGGAAGGTAGAGGTCATCATCCTTAGGATGGTCAAGCATGAATCTGCTGTCACAAGGCAAATCAGAGGTCAAAGTTCAGATATCAGAATCATGAGAGGATTCTCTGAAGACAGAATCACCAGAGCAGGAAAAGGTCAACTGGATTCCTCCTGACAAAATGCAGCATTAATGTAGCAAAGAAAGAAACTGAAGCAGATTTAAATAGATAAACTGGGAATGATGGGAATGTCATCAGGAATGACAGGACAGGAGAACGAGGCTGATTGAAGACAAAGCATCAGAAACATGGAGGAAGAAAACAGAAGGATGGAATAAAAGTGAGTTATTGGTGATGCTGTGGTCAGAGAGAGCAGCCTGGATTCAGAGGCAGCAGAACTCAATGTGGTCGAGTCACGTTGGTTCATTGACTGCATGTCTTCCTGTTAGATTACTGTCAATCTGACAGGATTACTAATCCAATTAGATTAGGTTTTAGTGGAAACTTGAAGAAGTTCTTATAAGAGAAATGGAAATTCTTATATTTTTATGTTTCTTTCTTTATGAATGATGTTTTTACTTTGTTAATGGATGTTACAACACAGAACCTCCTGCTTTAACACACACAGTGATTTCAGTCTGTTTGGGTTTTTCCAGCATGTTGTTGATCTGATTCTCTGTAAAGTTGCTTCAACATTTTTCTCTTTGTTGTGTTTCAGTTTGTGCATTCAGGATTGTACTACTTGGAGAAAATGAGAACAAAAAGGCTGAACTTGTTAACCAGGTGATCAGAAATCAAGAACTTGTCATCCGAAAACCTTCTTCCCAGTGTGTGGCTTACTGTGGAAAACTGAGAGGAAAACCAGTAACTATGGTAACATTTCCTGACCTGTTCAGTCTGACTGAGAGTGAAATGAGAGCAGAGTTAAAGAGCTGCAGGGATCTTTGTCATCCTGGACCAAATGTTCTGCTGCTGTTGCTGAATCCTTCAGATTTCACAGAGAAGAAGAAAGAAAAACTGGATTCCATCTTTAAAATGTTTGATGGAAAAACCCTCAAACACTCAATGGTCATCATGACAGATAAAAATGATACAACAGATTCTGCTCTTGATTCATTCATCACTGACAGACAATATACAGACAGACAGTACAACATGGCTGACAACAATCACCAGACGTTAATGAGGAAGATTGAAGACGTTGTAAATCGTGACCCAGGAGCCTCTCTGATCCTGAAAGAGGATGGAGCCGAGTCCAAACGTGACGAGACTCTGAAACACTCAAACTCTGCTTTGGTTGGGAGGAGAGAAGAAGAGAAAACGTTCGAATCAGACCAAACGGAGGATAAACTGCAGACACAGACAGGTTTGTAGACACTTTGATTTGTTTGGTCCACATTAGAGCTGAAAACACATTCACACCTCCACAAAGGAACCAAACTTTCTAGAGAAACAAACTGGAGTCCGACTAAACAGGACTGGTCAGACTGGTCAGACTGGCCAGACTGGCCCATCACAGTCTGGAGGACCACAGCCTGCAGCTCTAGATGAATCTCTGGTCCAAAACCTTAAATAAATAGGAGTTAAATATATTTATAGAGTTAAATAATGAGGAGATCAGCAGGAGATCCAGACTGCAGGAAGAGATTCAGCTGTTTGATTATTTATTAGATGTTGCCATAACAACGGCTATTGTTCCTGGGCTCCACATCATAAAACAACATCTATTGTCAAAACTGTTTAACATAATATTAGAAACATTTAGCATCTTTTATCTAATCACGTTATAACTATTATTATTGCTGTAATTTCCCAGATCGTCTCCGGATCGTTCTGATTGGGAAAACTGGCAGTGGGAAGAGTTCATCAGGAAACACCATCCTGGGAAGAAAAGAGTTTAGAGCTGCAACTTTTCCTGAGTCAGTAACTAAAATCTGTCAGAAAGCTGAATGTGATGTAAATGGTCGTCATGTTGTTGTTGTTGACACTCCTGGTCTGTTTGACACCACCTTGACCTCAGATGAGGTTAATGAAGAGTTAAAGAAATGTTTCAGTCTGGTGTCTCCAGGTCCTCATGTCTTCCTGCTGGTTTTACCGATCGGCAGATTCACTATAGAAGAAGATACAAAAACACTGGAACTGATTCAGGAAGTTTTGGGAGAAAATTATAAAAAGTTTACTATTGTCCTCTTTACCAAAGGAGATGCACTGAAATATGATAATATATCCATTGAAGAATACACTGAATATGATTGTGATGAGGCCTGTAAGAAACTGATCACAGACTGTGGAGGAAGATATCATGTGTTTAATAACTATGAAATAAATAATCGCTCACAAGTCACTGATCTGATCAAAATGATCAACAAGATGGTGAAAGAGAATAAAAACAGCTGCTACACCAGAGAGACTTTCAGTTTACATAGTAAACATCCATCCATTAATCCATCCATCCATTCATCCCACAATGAATGGATGGATGGATTAATGGATCCATTCATCCATTCATCTTCTTCTTTTATCCGGGGCTGGGACACGAGGTCAACAGCTTCAGAAGGAAGGCACAGACTTTCCTCTCTCAAGTCTCGTTTTCCAGCTCCTCCAGGAATCCCAAGGCGTTCCCAGGCCAGCAGAGAGACATCGCCCCTCCAGCATGTCCTCACCCTCCAGCGTGACCATGGTCTCTCCCAGGGGAGAGACCATCGTGGTTCTCCTTTTCAAGGAGGACAAGGACGACACGGGTCCCCCTTGTTCTCCAGGAAACCTCCTTAACCAGTTACCCTGGTTAAGGAGGCATCCTGACCAGATGCTCCTCAACTGGACCCTCTCGATGTGAAGGAGCAGCGGCTCTACTCTGAGTCCCTCCTGGATGACTGAGCTTCTCTCTCTAAGGGAGAGCCCAGCCACCCTACGGAGAAAACCCATTTCGGCCGCTTGTATCCGTGATCTGGTTCTTTTGGTCATGACCCAAAGCTAATGACCATAGATGAGGGTGGGAACGTAGATCGACCGGTAAATCGAGAGCTTCGCTTTTTGGCTCAGCTCTCTCTTCACCACAACGGACCGGTACAACGCCCGCTTGACGACAGACGCTGCACCAATCCGCCTGTCGATCTCCCGCTCCCTTCTTCCCTCATTCGTGAACAAGATCCTGAGATACTTGAACTCCTCCACTTGGGGCAGGACCCCCCCCTGACCCGGAGAAGGCACTCTACCCTTTTCCGGCTCAAGACCATGGCCTCGGATTTGGAGGCACTGATCGCCATCCCAGCCGCTTCACACTCGGCTGAGAACCGCTCCAGTGAGAGCTGCAGATCACGTCCTGATGAAGCCAAAAGGACCACATCATCCGCAAAAAGCAGAGATTTGATCCTAAGGCCACCAAAACGGATCCCCTCAACACCTTGGCTGGTCCAGAGATTCTGTCCATAAAAGTAATGAACAGAATCGGTGACAAAGGGCAGCCCTGGTGGAGTCCAACTCTCACCGGAAACGAGCCCGACTTACTGCCGGCAATGTGGACCAGACTCTGACATGGTAAACATAGTAAACTGAAAGCAAAATATAATTTTCTGTTTGTGCAGAAAAAATGGACCAATAAAGTTTATCTGAGGAGATATATGAGGAGAAATGAAATGACTGCAGAGAACAAAAGAGACTCTGATTCCCAGAATGCAAAGCGCTTAGCCAATCAAGTGTTCCTGAAAAATGTTTATTAATATTAACCTGTGATATTAATGAATTATTTTATTAGTTATTGGTGCTTCACTTTTATTATTTTTGACTCTTTTTAGTAAAGTTTCTTACTTTTCTTCATTCTTTTCATTTTTACTGTTTATTTTATTTTAACTTTATCAGTTTGTAACAGAATGAAAAACTGGAGATTATAAAAAACATTTAATTTAAAATGTAAAATGTGATCAAACTGTAAATATTTTCATGTATTTTCTGATGTTTTGTTTGTTGTAGTGTTGAAAAAAATTAACTTTATTAACTTTACATGTTGAAGGACCAACAAGACAAAATCTGCTGAGCAGGATATTCAAATCTAAAGATTAATTATTAAAACATTTTCTATAAGTTGATCATTTTATCTGGATCTTGGTGGATTTTTTTTAACAACTTTCATCCTGAAATTATTTAGAAATTACAACCTGATCCATCATTTAACAATAAACTACAGAGATAAACTGGAATCAGGAACAATTTATGGATTTTGTTTGTGTTGGAAACATTTCCAGATGTTTTTAATATGAGTTTAAATGTTTTTATTTTTTATTTTAATGTACTTGTTTATTGTTTTTTTTTATGAATAATGTTTTTGATTGTTTTACTCTATTTGAATTCTATTTCATTTTGACTTTATTTATTACATCTTCCTGACAATATAAAGTAGTTTTTAATAAAAGTTTCTGCTTGGAAGAAAAGATCAAACCAGTCAGAACTGCTGTTTCTCTCAAACTTTAAAAAACTCACATTATTTGCACTAAATTTATATTTTACCTGAAGCCAAATTGTGTCAAATGTTTCTGCTAGTTAGTGATGCTGAATGATGAAAATAATTTGTTTTTGTTCAGCTTCCAAAGAAAATCTGTCTGTAATTTATCATTAATAGCCTCATATTTCAGCTTAATGGGAAAAATCAAAATGTTTTGTTTTGATTAATCATTTTGTCTCTATGAGAATTTTTATACTTGTCTAATTTTATGCATTTGTTGTGTCAGCAGGCATTCTTACTTCTGTGTTATATTTTAATAAAACCTTTAATTTTTATCTAACAACAAATGAACAAAACAATCTGTTGACCAGAACTCCAACAGAACCAGAACCGGACTCAGGAACCGAGCCGTCCTCAGTGAAGGTTGATGTTCCTCAGATTGGATCGGTCGCTTCACTTCCTCTTAGTTACTTGTTCAGTTTCTGAGAAGCCAATAAAAATTCAAAGTTGTGATCAGGGAGGATTCACTGAGAGTGAGAGCTGAGCAGCGAAAGGAAAGAAGAAGATCTGGATCTGACTGGATGAGAGTCGACTCTTTAGATTCACTACAAAGACTCAGTTATTAAAGATTATTAATGATTTATTCATTTATTTATTCAGTTATTAGTGATTCTGACCACCTCTACTGCTGGTTGTTTTATCAGTTCAGTCAACATGTAGAAAGAGACTTAAAGTGAATATATGATGCTTTTAAATCCTTTTCTCATGTAAATCTTTCATTTATGGTCTATTTAAAGTAGAACTGTAAATCTGAACTTTGGGTTCCTGAAGCTCCACAGACTCTTTACTTGTTCTGAGACGTTTTAGATCAACTGGTTTTGCTGCCATCTTTAGATAAATTGATGCTTGACACAATATGATTAAAATAAATAAACCTTGACATAATGAAGGAGGAGCTAGCATGAACGTTAAGAACGTCACTGAAACCATTTGGACTATTTGTTTTCTCCAAGTCCAACAAACCAAGTAATTAAATCCAAGCTAGCAGCTAAAGCTAGCAGCTAAAGCTAGCAGCTAAAGCTAGCAGCTAAAGCTAACAGCTAAAGCTAACAGCTAAAGCTAACAGCTAAAGCTAAAGCTAACAGCTAAAGCTAACAGAATCAGAAGCTCAATGCTTTCAAACCAATAGACGTCATTATCAACATAACATTCATGTCTAAAATTAGCTTTGCTATCATTTTAGCATTGTTAGCAGCTCAGCGCTTTGCTGTGTTTCTGGATTTTGTAGAGAAAAGGAAATGACCTTCATTCAGACAAAGTCTGTCAGAAAATCCCTCCTGATGCTGTGGAGGCAGCAGAAGGAATCAATTGTTCTTTAGTGTTTCACACAATCAAGGGAAACTTTATCACTGATGTGGGAACATTACTGAGAAAAATAAAATGTAAGCAGGTGGTGTGAGGAATCTTGTAGATTAATTCACCCAAGAACCAAATAATTTGACTTGGCAAACGGCAGATTGACAGAACGGATTAGCTGGAAGTTCATAACCTGGTTTATCATTTCCTCAGTAAATGCAGGGATACAATAGAGAAGAAACAAAGTATGAATAGAGAAGAACAGACAGACTGACAAATATAGACCAGAAGGAATAAAAGATATTTACTTTTATTCACTCCTGTACACTCAAAGTACATAGAAAATGTATTTAAGGGTTAAAAAGTGGAAATACTCAGTTGTTTTTCCTTTTCTACCACAAGAGGGCGCTGTTGTGTTGTATTTAGTTATGACCAGTGTAATAAAACATTCAGATCAACTATAGATGCATTAAACATGATCAATATTAGTTTGACTTCAGAAGAGAAACATCCATCTATCAAACTGTGAAGTTTAATTTCTGATTTATGTTTTTAATCAACATGAGGTTCCATTTGATGAGATTCAGATTCTGGTTGCAAAGTGAGAAAGTTTTTCTACAGAGGAGAATCTCTGTAAATATGAACCTTTATTAGACATAATTACAGACATCCTGAGATTAACTTTAAGATGAATGGATCTGGTTTAAAATGGATCTGGTTTAAAATGGATCTGGTTTAAAATGGATCTGGTTTAAAATGGATCTGGTTTAAAATGGATCTTGTCAAGAAAATCCGAGATCATCCCACTTCCCCATGCTGGAGATTTTAGTTTAACAGTAAAAATAAATAAAGTTATCTTTAAAATTAATTACTCAAGTGAAATCTAGACCCAACATTAGACTTAAATGTCAATAAAATCAATCTGGTTGTGTGTGTTGTTTCTGTCTCCTGCAAACTTTGCTTTAATTCTACTTTTTTCTATTTAATCATAAGAAATCATAGTCAAGACAGAGAGAGTCATGAAACAGGAAAAGCAGTTTCCTGGAAAAAGAGGAAGTAAGTTTCCAGCCTGCAGATTTATAAAAATAGTTCAGACTATTACTTAGCATGAAAGTTTTAAAGAAAGAAATCTAAATATTGTGAGTAATTGGATAAGATTCAAAGTAAAATACTTATATTAATATTGGTTTACTTGTAATAATACTTACACTTACATTAGTGGGAACTCTTAGAAGTAAAACAAGTAACTTTGATATCAAATAATAAGAATCATGGATTATTCTTGGTTTCTTTACAGAAAACATTTGTAATAACTCACATTAAGATTATAATAAGAGTAACTGATAAATTATGGTTATCATAACATTATAAATGAATGATAAATCAGAGAAGTAAAAGAAGTTATAAATGTGATTTTTACTCTGAACTTGAAATGGTGTAAAAGGTGTAACTGAAATTAAAGATCACTGATGTGTTGGAGGTATATAGTAGGTGAAAGGTTAAGGGGAAAAAGGGGAACTAACAGGAGAGCAGAGATGGTCAACGCCTTATTTGGAAACAGGTTGTTAAGCAACCTGAGACATTAGCACAGACATCAGGACACAATGTCTCTAAGACAGTGATGGAGATGAGATCATCTGTAAGTAAGTGGTTATTGGAACAAGCAGGTAGCCAATCAAATAACCACAGCAACAGTGCTAGCTAATGCAAATGAACCAAAATCAAATAATCTATGGTTGCTGAAATGCAATGAATTGATGTTCTATGTGAGGAATGGCAAGGTGTGGGTGTCACTCAGAATCTGACTTCTCGGAAAAAGGGGTTGTGTCCTACGTGACCGGGTTGATGTGACCCAGGTCACAAGTGTCACAAGTGCATTAGTGTCACAACTGCTTTAGTTCGCAATCAGGTTGATGTGACCCAAGTTATAAATGTCACAGGTACGTTATTGCGCAGTCTTCAACAGTCCCTAAGACAGAGATCTGAGTTGACGATTGGGGCCTGGTTGAATAGGCGGGCAAATGCACGCAGCACCCCTGCTCTCTCTCTCTCTCTCTATCTGTGATACATGCCCACAAGTGCAGAAAAGTATAAAACCATGAGACCGAGGTGATACGATGTTCTTCGTCCCCGGCGCTGAGACTCGACACAAGTGTGGCAAGAAGACCAGCAGAGGACTACACCCTGGAACCAAGAAAAGCGCCTCACAAGGAGGACAACGGAGCTCCTCACGCCGGACCAAAGGGCGAGTTCCACCGACCCACTGCCTTGGTTCCTCATTGGATTTCTAAACTCGACCCAGCGATCTCAAAACCACATCGCAAAAGACTTGGGGAACTGAACAAAAGTCAAAGGATCGACTAAAAGCTGTTCAGCTGGATATAGCAGACAGTTCGTTTTGTTTCGGTTCCAATGAGGATTTAAGTTCACGAATAAAGACTCTGACCAAGGACCACAAGGACTTCTGTTGCCGAGATCTAGTTCCACCGACGGGTATGAGTTGTGCCGCATCCCAAAGCCTCATTTGACCGATAGATGACAGTGTAGGGAGGTTGTTAGGTAAAGGTTGAATTGATCTAAATTTTATTGATTTTCTTTGTATGGTAATCTCAAGTAAATTCTGTATGCCTGTCATTTTCCCTGCTAAAGCTTGCTTAATAAATACATATATCTTAAAAATTCTGATTAGGTTGTGGACATTGAAATTAATTTGAGTCATTTGAATTAAAGTGCTTCTATTTATAGTAAAATCAGTATTCATGATTCTAGTAATGTGGTGGCTTCAGACTTTCCTTTGGTGAGAGTAAAATAATGACCCTGGGACTTAAATCTTAGTCACTAAATTTTATCTAGCCGGTTCCAAGTGCACGTTACAATTTTAGAAAGGGAACTACCGTTAACAGAAGTGGTTATTGGAACTATGCGGCTGTGAGGGCTACTCGGTTGATTGCTCCTTAACTGAAAAGGGTCATAACTTCTGGATTGGAGGTAGTCAGAGCTAGACGAATCCCTTTCGCCACCAGTTTAAATAGATTATCTCTTATAGATCTTGTTCAGGGTAAGACCCAGGTCTTAGAGATTCTCCGGACCTGTTAGACAGAGAACTGGTTCAGTAGTCAGCCCGAGGAGTTGTGAGGAGAGGGCGGGGCTGGATATTGCGTAGTAACAAACAATCTGGTTTAAATGATTGCAGCTGTTATTTCCTAAGATCTGACAGCAGCTCCAGTAAAACGATCATCAGGCTGAAATGCAGCTCTGCTGCTTTACCAACCAGTCAGACAATAATTCTCCTCTGACTGAAGCAGGAAATAAACATTCACTGTTTACATCTCTGGGAATATTTTACTGTCTGCTGTCAACCGTCTGAAAATAGTTGATGAAGAGGAGGAGATGAAGGCTTCAGTCACTGCACTGTAAAACATTTAGTTGTGTCTACTCTCTTTATTCTTTAAGTCAAATAAATTGATCGTAAAACTGAACATAAATGTGAGTTTATGAAAGATAAACTTACAGCAGTAAAATGTGTTAACTTTTTATTCATTTAGTCAAAACTTTAAGGTTTAAGTTTTTAGGTTAACTGTAAAAAACAATTTAAAGAAGAAAAAGACAGGAGTGGGAACTATTTCCCAGCATGCTTAGCGGTGTGTTTATCCTGAGATGGAAATCTGTTAATGATAATATAACAGGATAATGTTCATACTAAATGTTTATTGTGATGATTAATCCAATGATTATAAAACTGTAGTTTTTTAAAGTTAAAATAACAGAAATGTTCTTTAATTAGTTCAGGGAAGTTTTATTTTCTTGCATATTATGAAATAATTATTTGGTTTAAATTGCAGCATTAAATTAAAACTCAGTTCAAGATTAATGAACTTAAAAAACAATATTTAGACAACTTGTTTCTTGTTAAATCAACTTCATGAACTTTAATTTCTGAGTTTAAACCAGCAGGTTGACTTTTTATCTTCAAGTTAAATGTTTTACAGTGTAGTCCCAGTTGACTTTACCAGCAGCTTTTCTTCCAGCTCCAGTAAAGAAATCAAACCCTGACATGAAATCCCTCCAGGTTTCATCTACAAAGATTCACTGAATGTGACTTTAACACGAGGCAACAGGAAAGTTTGAATGTTTTAATGTTTTAATGTTTTAATGTTTTAAAGTTTTAATGTTTTAATGTTTTAATGTTTTAATGTTTTAAAGTTTTAATGTTTTAAAGTTTCTCATGAGTTTGATCTGAATCCTGTTCAGTTTCTGAAGAAGGAAATCTTCTTTCTGCAGGAATGAGGAAGAACATTCCAGTAACTCCCAGTTCAGGAGTTTTACTGGAAACATCCTGCAGTCGAACTTCAGCAGAGGAGCAGAAACGACCTGGAGGAGAATTTATTTCACTAAACTGAAGTTTTAATACGACTGACAGGAGTTTTAACTTCACTTTAGTCCTGAGACTGAAGTCAAACATCAACTGGTGAGTCAAGAAAAAATGATTTTTTATTTAGTCATAAAATACATGAGAACAAAAACTGATGAGATCATAATTTATTTAGATTTATTATTCAAATCAAACTGTCATTTCCTTTGTTTAAATAGTTTCTAGTTTCAGCTCTAGAAAAACTACATAGAAGTTATCAACTCTACATTTTACTGGTTTATTCTAGTTAGAAGTTTTTCTTTGTTGTTTTCTGGTTTAATTTTTGATTTTTATAAAATATTTGTGTTTCTGGTTTTGGATTTTGTTTATCTGGAAGATTATTTTCTTCCTTTCAGGCTGAAATAATGAATCATAACCAGAAGTTGGTTTTACATTCACTAGAGAAACTTCTGGAAATAAAATAAATATTTATTTAGTGATTTTATCAAACTGTAGATTTAAAATGTTCATGAGTTCAGTTCACCTGATGATCCTGAATTTCACCTGAACTGGATTCATGGAGAATCCAGGATGCTGGTAAAGTTTTTATCTTCATTTAATTTAATTTAATTTAATTTAATTTAATTTAATTTAATTTAATTTAATTTAATTTAATTTAATTTAATTTAATTTAATTTAATTTAATTTAATTTAATTTAATTTAATTTAATTTTTACAGGATTTAAATCTGTTTTTGTTTTTCATAAAGTTGAAGCTCTGCTTGTTTTTTAACGTCTCTTCCTTTAACTTCCTGTTGTTCTGCTTTCTGAGCCAACAGAGATTTAATCTTCATCTCTAAATATTCAGTCAAACGTCTTTCAGAGCCAACTGGTTCCTCCCAGCAGAACGCAGTGGAGGAACTGGTTGGACTGGTTGGACTGGTGGTTTCTGCTCCCAGTCACTCAGTGAAACTAAACTGGTCTCTCTGTTTGTTGGTAAATGTTCCAGTCAGACTGAAGACACATTAAATCTGATCAAACAGAAATAAACTCCATTGATTAGAACTATAATCATCTATAAAATGTTGTTTATATCCAGATTATGAACATTTTTATTTTAATTTCAGTAAATTTACAGTTTTTCTGTTTTTACATAAAATGTAAAATGATTAATTATTATGTTTATGAATATCAAACAGTTTAAACTTCACCTTGAAGTTTAAACTGTTTTATTTTTTTCACTCTGATAATTTACTCTCCTCTGATAGGAAGCTGAGGTTCTGGTCCTGATCCAGGTTCTGGTTCTGATTCAGGTTCTGGTTCTGGTTCTGATCCTGGTCCAGGTTCTGATCCAGGTTCTGATCCTGGTCCAGGTTCTGGTTCTGGTCCAGGTTCTGGTTCTGGTTCTGATCCAGGTTCTGGTTCTGGTCCATCATGGCGGCTGCAGAACCAGGTGACTTTTGTTTTCTGTCCCAGTTGAAGTTAAATGTTGATTCTTGAATTTTTCTCACATTAATGTTTCCTGGTTTTAGTTTTTTCTCTCCTGTTTGGTTTGGATCAGTTATTAGAACCGGTTCTGTTTCACATCAGGAGTTTAGTTCTTGTTTGGTTTCTCTGGAGAACTTTAGATGTTTAAACTGTTTTTATTTTTCTATTTTTATTCTCTCAGTTTTCCTAAAAAGTGTTTTTGTTTTCAGATCTGCAGCCTGTGAAACGAAGCAACAGCCTGGAAATTATTCCTCCTTCCAGTGAGTTTAACTGATTTATTGATGATAAATAAAGATCAATATGATTCATCTGAACATCCTGAAATACCAGAAAAATGTTTATTGAGAAATAACAGTAAAGTTTCTTTTCTTATGAAACAAACATTCATCATTTTAAACATAATAATTTAGAATGAACCATCATTTCAATCCTTCCTTCTATTTATTATCATTTCTTGTTTTCATGTTTTGAATCATTTAATTGCAACAAAAAGCAAAAAACATGATAAATGTTAAATGGGCAGATATTTGTACACTAGTGTAAATATTCCTGCTTTCTTTTCCCAGCCTTGTCTGAACCTCTTTTCTCTGAAATCTTCATATTAGCAGGAAGTTGATCTCAGTTCACTTTGATAAACTGAACAGTTATTGGTTAAAGTTTGGTTCTAAATGTTTTATTTTTTCTCTCATTTGGTTCTAAATGTTTTATTTTTTCTCTCATTTGGTTCTAAATGTTTTATTTTTTCTCTCATTTTTATTTCCAGTTTCTGAGCAGAAGGATGAAGACGAAGTTTTAACTACGGCTGAGAAACTCAAACCTCTGAACCTGGTTCTGTTTGGTCCAAATGGATCCCTGAAGGCGTCAGCAGCCAAGGTCATTCTAGGTCACCAGGATCTTCCTTCAGAGTGTGTCAGGAAGCAGGGAGAGGTGTTTGGACGTGGGGTTTCTCTGCTGCAGCTGCCTGCCTTGGATGGAAAAGCTCAGCAGGAAGTGATGGAGGAATCCTTCAGGTGTGTCTCCCTCTGTGATCCTGAGGGTGTCCACGCCTTCATCCTGGTCCTACCTGTGGGTCCCCTCACTGATGAAGACAAGGGAGAGTTACACACCATCCAGGACACATTCAGCTCTAGAGTCCATGACTTCACCATCATCCTCTTCACCACAGAGACTGATGCTGCAGATAAAGATGTTGGTGACGTTATAAAGGAGAGCAGAGACATCCAGGATCTCCTCCAGATCTGTGGAGGAAGATATTTTGTTCTGGACATCAGAGACAGACGGCAGGTCAGAGAACTGATGGAGACGCTGGAGAAAAATGTTTCTGACAGGAAGAAAGGTTCATCTTATACAACTAAAACATTATTATGGGGCCAAATGGAGGAAAAACTGCAGCTGCAGAATAAACTGAAGAAGTTTGAGTCAAAATCTGTGGCTCCAGGTAAATATTATGTTTATGTAATTAAGATATAAAAGACTTTTTTCTCCAGTTTTTTATGAGTTCAGTGAATTCTACTTTTCTTTTATTTCTTTCTCACATTATTTTCACTAAGGAACAAGATGATGTTTATCTTCAGTCATTTTTATTAATTTATTTTCCACTTTGTTTTTTACAGTGTAATGTTATATTAACTTGTCTGAGACTCAGAAAGTAGAAAACAGCAAAATGTCTCCATGTTTCTGTGAAACATCTGAACTGTGAAACAATCAACTTTTCTTTTTTAGAAATAGGTTTAAAGAAAATAAAAACTTCAACACAACATGAATGATTGAACAAATCAGAAGTTTTCATCACAGTTTTTATTTAAATCGTTTCTCTGTGAGGATTATTAATAATTTCCTATCATTTATTAATCTTTATTTTCACACAGACCCTCCGCTGATCCCAGCAGCAGATTGTCTCCGGATCGTTCTGATCGGGAAAACTGGCGGCGGGAAAAGTTCATCAGGAAACACCATCCTGGGCAGGAAACAGTTTGAAGCCAAAGCGTCTCAACAGTCGGTGACTAGAAACTGTCAGAAAGCCCAGACTGTGATCGCAGGTCGGCGGGTCGTTGTGGTCGACACTCCTGGTCTGTTTGACAACACGCTGACCGCCGAGCAGGTGGACGAGGAGCTGCTGAAGTGCATCAGCCTGCTGGCCCCGGGGCCACACGTCTTCCTGCTGGTGCTGCAGGTCGGCAGATTCACAGAGGAAGAGAAACGGACTTTAAGACAAATGAAGAACGTTTTTGGTAAAAACTCTGAAGATTTCACCCTCATTCTGTTCACTGGAGGAGATAAACTGAAATATGAGGAGAAAACAATAGATCAGTACGTTAGAGAGGGATGTAATGAATCATTTAAGAAACTGGTCGACGACTGTGGAGGAAGATATCATGTTTTTAATAATTATGATATAGAAAACAGATCACAAGCCAATGAACTGATCCAGAAGATCAATAAGATGGTGAAGAAGAACAAAGGAAAATGTTTCACCAGCGAGATGCTGCAGGAGGCAGAAGCTGCCATACAGAGAGAGGTGAAGAGAATCCTGGAGGAGAAAGAAGAAGAAATTCAGAAACTGAAGGAGGAACTTCAAAAGAAACACGAAGAAGAAAAAGAATCACTGAGAAGAAAAATGGAAGAACAGAGAGAAGAGATGGAAAAAGAGAGAAAACAGAGAGAAGAACAATTTAAAGAGATGGAAGAAAACAACAGGAAGGAGAGAGAGCAGAAAAACAGAGAACAGAGAGAAAGAGAAGAGGAAGAGAAGAAAAGAAAAGAGGAGGAAGAACGACAACAACAACAGTGGGAAAAAGAACGAAGAGATTTAGAGAAAAAGATCAAACAGGAATCAAAAGAAAAGGAAACAATCGATAGAAAACTGGAAGAGATGAGAAAACAGATGGAGGAAAAACGAGACGCCTGGGAGAAAGAAAGAAAGGAGTGGTGGGAAAAACGACACCGAGAAGACGAAGAGAGACGAGAAGAACTGAAGAGACTTCAGGAGAAATACGAAAAAGAAAGAGAGAAATATGAAAACCAGAGGAGAGAAGATGAAAAGAGGAGGAGAGAACAAGAGAAGGAGAGAAAAGAATTAGAGGAAAAATATCAGAATCAACTGGAGGAAGTAAAGAGGAAGTTTGAAGACGAAGCCAGAAAACGAGCAGAAGAATTTAATGAGTTCAAAGAAAAATACAAGAAAGATTTTTCTGCTCTGCTGCAAAAACATGAAGAAAAAACGAGAGAAAAGAAGGAAAAATAGAAAGAAAACAGAGAAAAACTTAAAGAGTGAAACGACTAAACAGGTCAAAGATCAAGTTTATGATAAATGAGATTAAAATGAATAAATCATAGAAACAAACAGTAAAAAATGTCAAAAAAACCCCACAGAGAGACGCATCACTGCGTCCTGAAGATCTTTGGTTTCAGTAAAGTTGATCAAATTGTTTTAATTTCTTTAGATTTTTACATTTATTTTAATTAAAATGAATTTAGTTTAAAGTGTTGTACTTTATTATAAATCATTATTCAATAATAAATCAATATTCCAACATTACTGCAGCAGTTAGAAACAAACATTCTTATAAAATGTCATTTTTCTGATTTTTATTCATTTTCCTGCCGTCTTTAATAAAATATCAGGAATTATTTTATTTTCTACATTTTTATTGTGGTTTTTTACATTTTCTTTTTTATTAATGGAACCAATAATTCACAAACATTTTGACATTAAAGTCTGTAAATTTATTTGTATTTTTATTGTTTACTATTTTCAACTGAAATATCAAAAATATAGATGTGAAATTATGAATAACTTGTATAAAGTTGGGATTGTTTGGTTCTTATTAAAGTGACTAAATGTTTTTCATCTGATTATTTTTATTCTTACATGTAAAGTTTTTCTGGAATTCATTTAATGGCTCTTATTTTTTCTAATTTCATAATTAAAATGTTTCTTTCTGAATAATTTTGTGTTTGTTTGTTGTAATAAATGAATCATAAATTTATCCTGTGATGCTGCAGAAAGCCTCCATTCTTCATGATGAACCATCTTGACTCTGAAACTGTTAAAGTTTTACTGAATGGATTTTATTTTGAAATAAAGTTTGTATCAATGTTACTAATTGTGTCTTTATTATTAATTATTAATGTGTAACAAAAATTCAAGGAGAGATCATCAATCAATTACATATTTATGGTGAAATAAAAAATCTTTTACCGTTACTGAACCTCAGAGTTCAGGATGTCTTAGCATCAATGCTAATTATTGGAGAGCAACGCAGTAACAAACTGAACATTGAAAAACTTCTGTTAACATGTTTTCTTTTTACTGATGCAGGAAAACGTTTCCATGCCTTTGTCTCTTCCTGACTTGATTACCGAAATATTCTGATGAGGATTCCTAAGAACCAACAAAATGACGGTTTGTTAGAAATATTTAGTATATTATCTGATGTTCGCTGTATTTTATGTGTGAAGTTGTTGTTCTGTTCTCCTTTTATTCTGAGTTTTTCAGGGAGAAAACAGAAACTGAATTTACCCGTCAGCTCGTAGGTGTGGCGTTTCTGCACTCAAATAAAGAGGGAGAGTATGACAGAATGTGTTTCAGAGCAGCATAATTATAACAAAAGCACATTTCTGTCTGTTTCTCCTTACAAGTAAAATTGAATTCATTTGTCTCTATTTCTTTTTTCTGTGTCAAGGTGCTTAGATTATTTAAACCTGACACGGTTCTACCAGAATCTCCTTTAAATAAAGTTTCTTACTGGAGTTTTTCAGTTTGGAGTTGGGCGGGATCAACAGCTGCTTCACTCAGCTCTGACCAATAGGAATCCGTCTTTAAGCCCCGCCCAGGAAGTTCCTGTTCTCTGAAATCAAAACTTTGAATTCAACCAGAAACAGAAAAAATTCAGATCAAAGATTTCTAACCTGCAAAAATAAAAGTTTGCTTTAGAAATAACAATTTTGTTCAGTGATAAAAAGTTACTGATTTAAATAAACAAATTATTTCTACACAAAACTTTTATTTCAAAGATAAAATATTTCACTACAATTAAATCTTTGATTGAATTTATTTTTTAGCAGAGCCACATTATTCAAATCTCCCACAGATGAGAATAAACAGTAAAAGTTTCTTTATGCTATTTATGAAATTATTTGACAGTTTAACTTCCAGACCTGAACAGAACCAGGTTTGGGTTCAGAAGCTGCAGAACTTTATGGACTTTATGGTTTTTCTACATGTTTTCATCTCAGAATCTGCAGGAATAAATGAGATGAAGATAAAATAATATTTTTAGGAAACATCCTGTAAACCAAATATTAATTATTATCAGGAGAAACAACAGAAATTTGATCTGTTCTGCCCTCTGAGGGAATTATAATACCGTCCGTCCATCTTTCCTTTATCCTGGTCATGGGGTCAGCAGCTTCAGAAGGGAGGTCCAGTCTTCCCTCTCCAGTCTCTTCTTCCAGATCCTCCAGGAATCCCAAGGCGTTCCCAGGAATCCCAAGGCGTTCCCAGGCCAGCAGAGAGACATCGTCCCTCCATATTTTTACTTATATAACTTAAACAATAATCAGCTCTAGACAACCTACTGATATAAAATATTAAATTAGCAGCTGAAAATATACAGTAAAGGAAAGTTATTAAACCCAGAAGCATTTTTATTCAGTTCTTATTCATTTAAATTGGTTTTGATTTGCATATTTACTCATGTAAATTAGCAAATACATATTTTCTATGTGGTTTTGAACTAAACAGCCTTTTGTTCATTTTATTTCTGAAACAAAGGAAAAGATCTAAATTTTAAACTTTCATGAGTAGAAAAAGACAAACTGAACTATTTTAAATCATATTTAAAATGTTTTTCACATTTAAGACCTAAAGTGGACAAACAGAAACTAAATGACAGGAAATAAATATTCATTTTATCATTAGTGAGTCTAGAATATATATATCAAATATCTGAGGGAAATTTGCCTTTAAATTCAGATTTTCTTTATTTGTTTCTGTTGATTTACAGCAGAAATAAAATCCTGAAGCTTCATTCAGATAAAAACAGCTGAGAAAAGAAACCTGAGATTTTCTATTGATTATGATCAATAATCACATGATTAATCTGTTTCCGATTGGAACAAAATATCAACTCATGAAGATAAAAATGAAACCGAAACAAGAGCTGCTGCAGTTAAATTAATTAAACAGTTTTATAAACTCAATACATGATAATTAATTATTTGGGTTTATTAAATTCACTGTTTTCATTTCCAGGAGTTGAATTTAAAATTATATATCAATTATAAACCAATAAATGATACAGATAAAAGGTTTTAAACCTGAAAATTAGTTTTTACATTTGAAAATTTTGCAATATTAAAAGTTTGGATCTGTGGAAAAACAAAAGTTTCTCCAGAGATATGAAGATAAATATCCTGGAAATTTCAGAAATTAGAAACAAAAACTTCAATTTTGGTTTCTAATTGAGGATAAACCACAAAAAAAAACATTTTAGTTTGAAACTAATTATTTTTGAATTAATTCATGTTTAAATGTTTCTGTAAAACCTTTAGACTCTAAATAACTCCGGATTGATTGATTGATTGATTGATTGATTGATTGATTGATTGATTGATTGATTGATTGATTGATTGATTGATTGAAGTTGATCAAAAGCTGCTAAATAAACATCAGTTTTCATAAAACTCATTATTTTAGTTCAGGTTTCCATCAGTGATGTCGGTCATTTTCAATCTAATATTACAGTAAACACACTGACCCTCAGTCTGAAGAAGGTTTTGAATGTTTCTGGTGAATAAAGTCAAACTCCACCAACCCGATCAGACCACAGCGCCCCCTACAGGCTTCCTGCAGCTGGAGTTGGAAAGATCTCTGCAGATCCCAAAAGTTTAATTGAACATGTTTAAAACATTGATTTAGTTCAACATGTTTGTGTCCAGGTCCGTTCAGACGGGTGCAGCAGGTGGTGTGATCATCACCCAGCCGACGGAGGAGAAGGTTAGAAACATTTCCGGTGAACGACGCCCGGACCGGATTCATCGTATTCCTGTTTGCTGATCCACATCTGCTGGAAGGAGGAGAGCGAGGCCAGGATGGAGCCGCCGGTCCAGACGGAGAACCGCCTCTCAGCGGGGGCGACGACCTGGACACAACGGCATAGTCAAAGTACCTGATGGGTGGTCGATAAGGACAACGAAGGATCTGTACCTGGATCTTCACGGTCGGCGGGACGAGCTGAGAGATTTCCTTCTTCATGCGATCAGAGATCCCAGGGAACAAGGTGGAGCCTCCAGACAGCAGGATGGTGGAGAAAAGGTCTCTACGAACATCCACCTCACACTTCATGATGCTGCTGTGGATGGTGTCCTGAACTCCAGCTGCCTCCATCTCTAAAAACCACAATGACTTCAGTCATCGAACAAGGAGAAACTAAAACGCTTCAGAGTTCAGAGAGACTGAAGGAGGAAAAGGAAACGAGTTGAGAAGAGACGGATCGTCTGGATTCATTCACTCTGTCAGGATTTCTGTCTCTCCTGCAGGTTTCTGCAGGTTGTGAGTTTGGCTCCACAGTTAAATCTGTTACAAACCGATGAGTTGAGGCTTGAAGAGCGCCTCTGGACAGAGGATCCGCCGATGGAAATGTCTCGTCCATCAGGAAGCTTGTAGGTTTTGTCCAGGGAGGAGGAAGACGCCGCCGTCTTCACCTCCTGGTGGAAGTCCAGAGCCACGAAGCAGAGCTGCTCCTTCACACCATTTATGATTTCACGCTGACCTGAAACGTTACGCAGAACCACCAGCGTTAATATTCTGTCCAGGCAGAAGATCAGCTGAAGGTCCAACAAACCGGCGGAGCTGAAGCCGAATCCTCTGCTGTTCAGGAGCTTCATCAGGTAATCCGTCAGGTCCGCTCCACCCAGGTTGAGGCGCAGGACGGCGTGAGGCAGAGCGTAGCCTTCATAAACCGGGACAGCATGACTGCAGCCGTCACCGGACTCCATCACCGTCCCTTCAGGACGAAAACATGATCAGAACCTGGAGGGACAGCAGTTTAAATCCAGCAGGTCCACCTGTGGTCCGACCAGAGGAGTACATGGCAGGACAGCTGAAGGCCTCGAACGCGACCTGACCAGACCAAAGGTCACCTGCTGTTAGAGGAGCTCTGAACCTGACGGGTGAGTTTAAACGGTCGGACCGGACTCACCTGGGTCGTCTTCTCCTTGTTTGGTTTGGGGTTGAGCGGCGCCTCGGTCAGCAGGACCGGATGATTCACAGGGTCAACATGAAGCTGGTCGTAGAAGACGTGATGCCAGATCTGGAAACAGATCAGAGAAACTGACAGAGTTTCTGCTACAGGTGAGAGAAAATCTTTATCAACATTCTGATCATGTTAAAACAGTTTTTTTAATTAAAATCATGCGTGAATAATCTCAATCACATGATAAATCCATAAAAATTACATGAGATATAATCATAATGAAGCGCTCACCGTGTTTCAGCCAATCAGAGGAGACGATCAGGCTTTGGAGCAACAAGCCCCGCCTACCTGGGAACGGCTACATGTTTAAGGTTGTGATTTTACGGATTAGTTCTGGACTCAACATGTTGGGATGAACTTTTTCTGAGCTGTGAAGCCGCGAGACTCTGACTGGAAAACCAAAACCATCTTCCTCTGACCACTTCCTGTCGTCTTCTTCATGGTTTCCAGCAGTAGTAACATCTGGCTGCTGATCATGTGACTCGTCTGATGCTACAAAGTTTTACTGTTGCAGTTTTTGAAAAACATTGATTTCAATATGGCTGAAAAAAGCAGCTCTTCCTTCTGCAAAACCTATTTATTGAAAAACTTCAATTTTTCTGAAATTGTGTTTTCATTAAACAACTTTATTTTTTCTAATTCCATGGAGACTCAGTGAAGAGTCAACCAGAAACTAAATCAGCTTCAGTTTCATTCGAACCCATCAGGTTTTAACCAGAAACGATCCTGATCAGTCAGAATGGAAACCAGTTCCTGTCCTCACCTCCTCCATGTCGTCCCAGTTCACCACCACGCCGCGGTCGATGGGATTCCTCAGGGTCAGCTGACCTCTGTGACTCAGAGCTGCAGCTCCGATAAATCTGTCCTTCTGTCCTCCAGCCACCGCCACACCCTGCAGACAGACACCGTCACCCGCCGCCTCCTTCGCTCCTGAGATGCAGAGTTGACCTCTGACCTGGTGCCTGGGGCGACCAACCACTGATGGAAACACGGCGCAGGGAGCATCGTCTCCAGAAAAACCAGCTTTGATAAAACCAGAGCCGTTGTCAATGACGACAGGAGCAACTTGATTCTCCATTCCTGAAACAAAACATTGAGATTAATGATGCTTTTAGTTTCCTTCCTGATTTATTAAAAACAGAAATGGAGGATTTGAACCCTGACATTTTTATCACATCCTTAAAAAACATAATTAATCTGGTATGTAGAACATTTGGCCTAAAGGAGGAATCTGGACTGTAGATCATAAACTGATACAATAAAATAGTTTTAGGATCCATGAAAAAGTAGAAAGTGCATTTCTAGAAAACAACACAACAAAGCTGGTGTATAAACAAGATGCCTCACTCCAACACATTTGTAGGTGTTTCTGTAAAATAACATTTTTATTCATGTTTGTTCTTCATTAAATAAATTTAATCTCAGTGGGAAGAAGATCCAGACATTTTACTGAAGTATTATTAGTGATACTTTATAGTAATGTTACTCTAGTAAAAGTAACATGTAACGTACTTTTCCCCCAAATAGTTCCTCATTTAAATGTAACTGAGTAGTTTTATGATGAAATGAATCATCAGGTTTCGGTCCAAAGGTACCAAGTCCAGTTATAAAGAGCAGCTTTAGATTTAATTAAAATAGGATTAGTTCAGTTTCTAAATCAGGTCAATAAGAAAAATGAGTTAATGAGGAAATTCTGCCCCATAATCTGGTTCTGCTGGGTTCAGATCGGTTCTGCTGGGGTCAGATCGGTTCTGCTGGGGTCAGATTGGTTCTGCTGGGGTCAGATCGGTTCTGCTGGGGTCAGATCGGTTCTGCTGGGTCCAGTCCGTAGAAATCAGCCAGAACCAGAATCCATCTTAGTCCATCAGAACAGAAATCATTTCTGCTCATATCAGGGTGTTGGAGACAGAAATGATTGTTTTACCTGAACTAATTTAATTTAGAGTTTCTGTTAAATTATTCAACATTTATAAAAATAAAAACAGACACATTCTGACACTCACCTGCTCCAGGTGAGCTGCTGCTTTAACTTCCGGTAGGAGCCGATAAGAAATGAACTTTGTTCAGTTTTTAAGTTTTCTGGACTCAGCAGCCTGCCCCCTGCTGTTCAGTGTCTGTAACTGCATCCAGAGTCCATCAAACTTCAGGGAATAGAAACTAAATCATTTGAATTAATAAAGGATTGTTATTAAAATATGCTGAGTCATTCATAATAAACTCTTTTAACTGCAGTAAATCTGTGGAGTTCAGTGAGAAAATCTCATATTTTCTGATTAAATCAGAGAAACAAACTCGCTGCATCCTGCAGGTTTTTAACGTCAACATGAAAACATTTCTAGTGTCATGCAGACTGGCCACTAGGGGGCGTGACGGAGTGTGAACAGACTTACTGCAGAGAGACAGGTGAGCTGCTCACCTGTCCATTCTGTTTCTGTTGGAGGAGATAAAGGGAGAGTCTGTCTGATGGGCTTCCTGCCAGCTGGAATAAAGTTCAAATAATAAATCTGGACTGGATGTAAAATCCTCATCAACGTTTATTTTATCAGTTCAAATTTATCAGTAGAATAAATATTCAGTGATTCTGCAGGGAAACTGAGTGCAGCTCAGAATGTAGAGAAATTATTTCCCTGAAGTTTTAATGATTTTATTTCAGCTGATCAAATTTAAATTTAATAGTTTATCATATTTTGATTTTGTTTAGAGTTTTCTCTTTATTTTCCAGCTCTGATTAGTTTTGTTTGTTGCTCTTTGCTTTTCATTTTCTGAAACATAAATTTATTCATTTTTCTGTAATTAGAGAAAAGTTTTTAGTTTTTTTCTTTTGTGGTTCTAGAATTCGGACCCTTACATGAAAGTAGGCAGACAGGAGAGGGGGAAGACGTGGTAAATGTCGACGGGTCCGGGAATTGAACCTGCGACGGCTGCATTGAGAACTCAAGGCCTCCAAACGTGGGTCACGCTGTCCCCCATCCCACAGCCTAGAGAAAAGATTTTAAGATTATTTCTGTTTTATTTATTTTCAGTTTTAACTGCAGTTTGATCCTGTTGAGATTTAAATGTGTTGAACTTTTTACCTTTCATGAGTTTTTGTTAAAATGTACAGAATTAATATAAAGTTATGGAAAGTAAACTATTTAAAATGAATTGTGTAAATTGTTTAAACTTTTAGACTATTTAAGGTAAATTTATTCATAGTGAATTTTCTAAATGATGAATGTTGCAGATTGTTTATGTTTGATTATATTTTGTTTAGTTTATTTGAACTTTGTAATGTTGGTTTGTTTTTGAATGAGCCTCCCAGGCTGCCGTAGCCAATCAGGACAGGCCTGGAGAAGCTGGCAGCGTTTTTGAACCAATGAATGATTTGAACAGCTGGATGTTTTCTAAAACCAGAACAGTTGAGATGAAATCACATTCACTGTTTCTGTTTCTTCTCATTTTGGTCACTGCAGGAAAATGTTTGCTCTGCATTTCATCAAGAGGCATCAGAGTAAAAGGGGCTGAATAGAAAAATCTGCTGCCTGTTAAATACCTGAATGTATTTCATATCTGCAGTAAACTCTCAGGTCTTTCCATCATGTTTTCCTCCAGGTTTGATCAGAGATGATTTTCTTTCTCAGCAGAACCTTCATGTCAATAATCCAGAAACCTCCTGCAGTCGGGTTTCCTGAGGTGATTTCTGCCTCCATAACGATTCACCTGCTGATGTTTTACCATTTACTGTAAACAACAGATCATTTATCAACATATTAGTTCTTCCATTAACTATTTATGATTCATTAAACATTCATTTTAATAAAAGTAATAAAACTGAGGCCTTCAGGTTGTTTTCTACCTCAGGACTGAATATGAACCAGCAGCAGTTTTTATTTCTCTCTCTTTGACCTCCAGAGGTTAAAATCTCATCAGAATCAACATCTTTACTAACTTCATGTTTCCTCCCTCTGACAGTTACTGACGTCTATTCATAGTCTTAATAAATCAAACCAACACATATTTTAACCTTTACTGCAGCAGAGGCTCCGCCTCCTGGGGTCACCAGGTCAAGGTCACCAGCTCAAGGTCACTAGGTCAAGGTCACCAGCTCAAGGTCACCAGCTGAAGGTCACCAGGTCATTTAAAAACAGGAAACCCTCACAGACCAACAACATTTCACCTGCTGCAGGTAAGATGTGTCTGTATGTCTGGGATTCACCTGAACACCTGCAGCAGCATCATGACCTTTGACCTGGACCTCCGCAGGGCCCTGGACTCAGACTCGGTTCTGTCTGGAAGATCCGCCATGTTCCCTGCAGAAGGAAACGACCAGCCTGGATCCAAACGCCGTTCTGATCAAGACTCACGACTCTGCTGTCATCCGCTGCAGATCAGCAGAGATTCAGACCAGAGAGGAAGTTCTGGACCGGCGGCTCCATCCGGGCCTCGCTCTCCTTCCAGCAGATGTGGTCAGCAGGCAGGAAAACCAGGAGACATCACCAAACATCAGCAGAAGTTCTTCTGATCAGATCAACCAGAGAAGCAGATTTATTAAAGTTAACTCAGTAAATCAAAAGCTTTTCATTAAATTTATAACTTCCAGAGTTTTGGAAATTATGGATTGTTAAAAAAATTAATAATGGAAATAATTGAATATATAGATTATAAATATTTTCTATATTCCAGAATATTGAAACTTTAATGAATTCTGATTTGCAGCATTAGTGTTAATTAGGATAGGTTCTCAGGTATTTGTAGCCAACAGGATGGTGTATCGGTCAGGATACAGGAAAGAGGACACGAGATCAAACTTCACTTTGGATGTGAGCTGGTTTATTGTCGTGATGCTCAGTGTTGCCAGCAGTCTGTAATAACAAATAAATTGCCATTAGGCTAACATATTACAGGACCAGAGGTTCAACTAATACACTCAAATAAATATCCAATAAGGAATAAACTTAACTTTCCACTTTGCATGTAAAACCACGACATATAAGTAACTCAATTCACATAAAGGTTACATTATTAGGCGCAGCCTCTATGATAAAACACGAACACAGACAGCCCTTCGGCTCAGCTGAACATAAAATGTACTTTGGCGCCATCATGTGGCTGGATAAAATCCCTGCACAATGGCGGCGGCTGGCAGCGCATGCTCTTAATAATGCCGCAATAACTCAACGGAAAACAACAACAGATACAACCGAAGTGCAGTTAAATGGTATTTAAGGTAGACCTATGAATATTAAGCAGGCTCAACTTAGTTCCCAGCGCTCAGAGCCCCCGCAACATCACATACCCGTCCTCTCGTAGCTTACACATATAATGACTGAATCTAGAGTAAACAAACAGCACGCTAGGTGCGATAACTTACGTTTTGTCATCAACTTAACACTCGGAGCATCACTGATCAGAACAACACCAAGAATGCGGTCTCACATGTCGAGAATGCAGCAAACTGAACCGGAAGTATATAAAACTGCTTTCCTGAGCGGTGGCGCAGCACTAAACTGAGGCTTACGTCACTTCCTAGAGTAAACTAAACCAATATTACAAAATAAAATACAGAAATGTCAGAGCCTTTTATACAGCCGCCCCCAAATGTGGTTACACATTTGCTAAACATAAAAGGCTTTACTAAGTTTTGGGGGTTGACTGGCTGATCTTCTCAGTGTCCCTTTCTTCAGCTGGCACAGCTGGTAAAACAACCAACCGAGCAACTGGCCTAGTGTAGACATGTTCGTTAACTTTCACGTCCGCTGATCTGATGAGTCCATCATCGCTACGATGAATCTTGACCACATGACCTATCGGCCATGAGGCGCGAGGCAGCTGGGGATCCACAATCATAACGATTGCATTCTGCAGAAGTCCAGGAGGGTTTGATTGCCATTTGTGTCTTGTCTGTAATCCAGGAAGGTATTCTCTGATGAACCTTGCCCAGAAGTGATCAGCAAGAATCTGTGAGTGTGCCAACGTCTTCGACTGAGGTTTTCTATCTCTGGGTAGACCACCTGGGGTAGGGATCCATCAGGCCGCCCCATGAGGAGACTATTTGGGGTCACAGGGTCAACGTCAGCCACGTCAGTTGATACATAGCCCAAAGGCTTTGAGTTCAGTATGGATTCCACCTCCAGAAGAACTGTGAGAAGTACTTCCTCCTGAAGAGGTTGGGAACCCACACAGCTTCGGAGAGCTGCCTTCACTGAACGAACCTCTCGTTCCCACACTCCACCAAAATGTGGGGCTGCTGGGGGGTTGAACTGAAACTTAATCTTCTGGGAGGCTAGCTGCTCCTGTAGCGTTTCTGACATATTGGCAAAGGCTTCTCTGAGTTCTCGGTCTCCTCCCTTAAAATTGGTCCCACAGTCAGACCATAGCTCTGCAGGCTTTCCTCTTCTGGCAATAAATCGTCTCAGGGCCATAAGGAAAGCATCTGCATCCAGGCTGCTTAGGAGATCCAAGTGTACTGCCCTTGTTGTCAGACACTTGAAAATGACACCCCAGCGCTTCTCCTGCCGTCTTCCTATTTTAACAATCATGGGCCCAAAACAGTCCACACCAGTGGAGTAGAAGGCTGGCTTGTATAACCTAAGCCGAGCAGCAGGCAGATCAGCCATCCTCGGAATAGAGGGTTGAGCCCTCCAACGCTGGCACTCAGGACAGGTGCGCTGATATTTGCGTATCGCTTCTCTTCCACGCAGTATCCAGTAAGATCTCCGCAGCTCTGCGAAGACCCGTTCAGGGCCTGGATGATGGAGATCAGTGTCATATTTCTGGATAAGAAGACGTGTGAAGGGGTGAGTAGGATCCAGGACAATAGGATGCAGTGTCGATTCATCAAGACTTCCTAGACGTCGTAATCGACCTCCTACTCTGATAAGGCCTACTGAGGTATCCAGTTCAGGTGCCAAGGTGAGTAAGCGACTTCTGGATGAAACAGATTTTGCTTCAGCAAGTAAACGACATTCTTCTGGAAATGACTCCTGTTGAGCTCGCCTAAGAATGGCCTGTTCTGCTGCCTGATATTCCTCTGCACTAGGTGGAGAAGTTGAGAGTGTTTGCCCTGGAAGTTCCTTAACAGAAGCATCCAAGAGCTCCTGCCATGTCTTGTACTCCATTTCACCCTGACAGATAGGTGCGGAGGTGGTCGCTGTTCCACAGAAGACAGCCTTTCGGAGCTCTGATTCTTCATTAAAGGGTTCAGAGTTAGGCTTTTCTGGCCATGTTTCGGGACTGTGGAGCAGAAAGGGGGGTCCATCTGACCACCTGTTTGGCACTTTGAGTTCTGCCAGAGCCTTCCCCCTTGTCAGGTCATCCGCTGGATTGCTTCCGGAGTCTACATAGCGCCAGGTGCAGTTTTCTGTCAACTCCTGTATCTCAGCTATCCTGGCTCCTACGAAGATTTTATAGTGACAGGACTGGGAGCTCAACCAGTTGAGGACAGTTGTCGAATCTGACCACAGGATTGTCCTTGTGATAGTTGAGGTGAGTTCTTTCTTCAGGATACTGCTCAACTGTGCTGCCACCAAAGCTCCACAGAGCTCTAGGCGAGGGATAGAGAGGGTGCGTTTTGGAGCTACACGGGAACGAGCTAGGATGAAAGTGAGGTGAACCTGACCGCTAGACTTTTCAGTCCTCATGTAAGCTACGGCACCATAGGCTTTCTCAGATGCATCTGCGAAGATGTGCACTTCACGGATGTCCTCTTCTAAGTTTGTTTGAGTAGGAGCGTAAGCACGTGGGAAGGTAAGCTGAGGTAGAAACTTAAGCTCCTCCTCCCAGTCGTTCCAAGCTTGAAGGAGTGAGGATGGAAGGTTTGAGTCATCCCAACCATGCTTCTTATCCCACAACTGCCTAAGGAGGAGCTTGGCCCGAGTAGTGAAAGGTAGCAAATAGCCTAAAGGGTCATACTGTGACGCCAGAACTCTATAGATATTTCGAAGAGTTGGCATCTCATAGGTCACAGGTCTGTGCTTATAGCCCAAGGAGTCTGTATTCCAGTCCCAACTGAGCCCAAGTGTTGTCTCTGAAGAGTTGGATTTGTCTTCTGCCAGCCACAGATCCAGGCTTTGAGACCTCGCTTCAGGAGGCAAATGACTCACAACACTTGGATCATTGCAAGCCCACTGACGTAACTCAAAGCCGGCTGATTTTAGCAGTTCTCTTAGTCGGTCTACCAGGATTTTGGCCTCTTGAGGTGAACCAACACTCTGTAGACAGTTGTCTACATAGAAACACTTCTCAATGGAGAATCTCAGGTGGTCATCAGGCTGAGTATGTTCTGTCACATGACGCTGTAGTAATGTTGCACAGCAGGGGCTTGAGGTTGTCCCAAAGGGCAGGACCTGCCACTCAAAGGTTTTAGGAGGTTCATCCACCTTCAAATCCCGCCAAAGGAACTTCAACAGGGGGCGATCCTCCGGGAGGAGAAGTACTTGATGGAACATACCCTTGATATCGCCACTCACAGCTATGGGGTATTCACGAAACCTAACTAGGACTCCAAGCAGAGGGGCTCCAAGAGTGGGGCCAGGCAGCAGAAACTGATTCAGGGACTGTCCAAGGTATTTATGAGAGCAGTTGAAAACCAGGCGATTCTTCCCATTATGACTGACGATGATGGGGAATGTACCAGCTCTCCTTTGATGAGGTGTTTGGTGTTACTTCTTTTACTACTCCAGAATGAATCAGCTTCTCCATTTCTACCTTGTAGGCATCAGCCCGATGGGGATCCTTTAATAGGCGTCTCTCTGTGCTTCGAAGCATAGCCATGACAGATTCCTTTGGTGCATTCAGTTGTGGCATCTGTGCATGTCGGAGGAGAGGTGTGGCATACCTCAGCACACCATCCACCATTATGCGAACTGTTTTAGCTTCGAGCAGAGCTACAGCTTGAAGATCCTGCTTTGACCTGGTCACTTCCTTTTCAGATGTGTAAGCCACTGCATCCATCTGCCAGAGTCGCTCTACATGCTTAAAGAGCTCATCCGATTGGGAGGATGTGTATAAACTTAGGGTAGGCTGGGTTGGCCGCCCCATCAAAAGACTTGGTCCCTGAAGGGTCCACCCCAACCGAGTATGGACAGCTGCTGGACTGCCAGGTGGGCCAAGCCGAACCGGTTCTATGGGGGTAATCAGGTGTGGCTGGTCTGAACCAATAAGGAGCAATGGTTCGACTCGCTTCAACGCCGGCACTGGGATCCCTTGCAGGTGTTTATACTTCCTCTGCAGCTGATCAACAGGATATGTATGATGGGCTAAGTTGAGGCTGTCAGCTGTAAAGGCTCCCTCAATCTTGTGTTGCAACCCAGGATTGGTCGCTGCAGAGACACTGAAAGATACATTACGTCCATGTAACATCTGGATATCGTAACGGACAGTGCGTAATGGAAGATCCTCAGGAATGCCGGTCAGACCAAGGATTTTTGCAGCAGCCGGGAGCAACATGGTTCGCTCGGAACCGTCATCCAGGATTGCAAAGGTATTTAGGGTGTGTTGCCCATGACGTAGAACCACAGGTACAATCTTGAGTAGAACATGATGGCCAACCCCATGTCGATCTAAGTAGAGGGAACCTGACGCTGAATTGGTAAGGCAACTTTCTTCCTTTGCTGAGACGCCCATGTCGTATCTTTCAGTTCTGACATTTACCTCATGAAGAGCCAGCAGGTGTTTTCCCTGGCAAATACTACAGGGTTTCTTCAGTGTGCATTGAGCAGCTAGATGATTTCGGGCACAACGCCAGCATCGTTTGTTGGCTTGAATCCAGCTCTTTATTTCTTCTTTGGAGAGCTTAGACACGCCATCACATTGACTAAAATAATGTTCTGTGCTCTCACAATAGGCACAATAGGCTTTGCTCTTAGTTTTCCCTCTAGCTCGACTCTCCTTTGTTAGCAAAGAAGTCTGTTCTGAGGATCCTTTCACATTATGTAGGACTGTTACAGTCTGTTTGAAGGAATGGGCATCCGCCTTTCTGCAGGTCTGCTCTCTGCTACCCTTCCCACCAGCTTGGTTATCGAACCCTTGACACCATGACTCTTGGCGAAGCTATTCAGATAAGTCATGGAGGGTGTAGGTGGTGCCAGGCTGTTTGAACTGATGTCGACGAAAATCAGCTCTTTGCTCTGGAGGGAGCTTGCTTATCAGGCGGGCAACGTGAGAGCCGCAATTCAGTTCCACTTCTCCCTCAAGTCCCAGTGTTTGCAACAGACCAACTAGTGACTGCACCTGGAGAGAGAACCTTTGGAAAGCTACTATATCACCTCTCCTTATTTCTGGGCCATCTAGGACACTTGCAATTTTTCTTAAAGCAAGTTGATGAGGTTGTCCAAATTTATCATGGAGGGCAGCCATGGTATCAGTATAAGGCTTTGGTGAATTCAGGTAAGCGTCAGCTATTAGTCGGGCTTCATCAAACTTAAGGTGATCCACAAGTATTTGATACTTAAAGAGTTCGGTTGCGTTAGGAGGGAGTAGGTTCTCCAGGGCCATTCGTAGCCTGTCAAACTCAGTAGGATCTGAATGGATGAACTTGGGGATTGTGGGTTTGGGCCCCCTATATACCATCTCAGATGAAAGAGGTGGGGCTGAATCATGCCAGTTCGACATCTCACACGCTGCCCCTGTGACTGAAGTAGAGGGTTTAACCTGAACAGGGTTTGGTTGTAGCAGACCTGCATTTCTTGATGTCCGCTTTGAGGATGGCTCAGGATGTTGTGGAGGAGCGTAGAACTCATTTTCTCTATGCTTCTGAACCTGAGGCATGCATGTCTGCAGAAAGGATTTACGAGGCGAAAATGCTGTATTAGGCGGAGGGTAGTACTGTAATCCATGATCTGAATACTGTTCTTCAACCTTTAGTTTGGAAAATCCTGTAGGCAGCTCCTCTCCAAGTTCAGGCCACGGAGGTGGATCAGGCCACTCCTCCTCATCTTCATCTTTAATCGGTCCTGTGTTAGTGGTGGTGGTGTACACCCTTTCTGAGCTATTCATAGGGAGCTGATACGTGGTATATTTTGAAGCAGTCAGCTGAGCCATGTCATTTCTCAGTGAGTGGGCAGCTTCAATCAGTGCTTTGATGTCACTCCTCGCTTCATTAAGTTCTCTCAGGCCCTCCTGTAGAACTTCCTGTGATTGAAGTAGCTTCTCTCTTTCCACCTGCAAAGCTCTAAATCTTGTGTGAGGGGGTTGGATGGGGAACTCCCGCAGGTTGTAGGGGGAAAGTTCAGGTGTGATATTCCCATAGTTCCTCCCTTGTTCACTTCTCTCCAGCCGAGGGGAAGTAGGAGGGCAGGTTACATCACTATCACCGTAGAAAGGTGGTGCATTGCTATACTCAGGTTGGTGTTCCACATGTCTTGGGATAGGCGGGGGGATTTTCCAATGTGGTATTTCCCTAATGGTATGATGTGTGTACTCAACTTCAAAGTCATCAAATCGGCTTGGTCGGCGTGACTGCCGTTTAGGTCTCACATCAGGGAATGTCGCTCTGTCTGGCTCCATCCTGATAGCTTCTCTCCGGCTCGAAGGACCAGTGTTAATTAGGATAGGTTCTCAGGTATTTGTAGCCAACAGGATGGTGTATCGGTCAGGATACAGGAAAGAGGACACGAGATCAAACTTCACTTTGGATGTGAGCTGGTTTATTGTCGTGATGCTCAGTGTTGCCAGCAGTCTGTAATAACAAATAAATTGCCATTAGGCTAACATATTACAGGACCAGAGGTTCAACTAATACACTGAAATAAATATCCAATAAGGAATAAACTTAACTTTCCACTTTGCATGTAAAACCACGACATATAAGTAACTCAATTCACATAAAGGTTACATTATTAGGCGCAGCCTCTATGATAAAACACGAACACAGACAGCCCTTCGGCTCAGCTGAACATAAAATGTACTTTGGCGCCATCATGTGGCTGGATAAAATCCCTGCACAATGGCGGCGGCTGGCAGCGCATGCTCTTAATAATGCCGCAATAACTCAACGGAAAACAACAACAGATACAACCGAAGTGCAGTTAAATGGTATTTAAGGTAGACCTATGAATATTAAGCAGGCTCAACTTAGTTCCCAGCGCTCAGAGCCCCCGCAACATCACATACCCGTCCTCTCGTAGCTTACACATATAATGACTGAATCTAGAGTAAACAAACAGCACGCTAGGTGCGATAACTTACGTTTTGTCATCAACTTAACACTCGGAGCATCACTTATCAGAACTACACCAAGAATGCGGTCTCACATGTCGAGAATGCAGCAAACTGAACCGGAAGTATATTAAAACTGCTTTCCTGAGCGGTGGCGCAGCACTAAACTGAGGCTTACGTCACTTCCTAGAGTAAACTAAACCAATATTACAAAATAAAATACAGAAATGTCAGAGCCTTTTATACAATTAGGGTCCCTTTTTAAAAAGTTATGATGATTATAATTACACCACATAAATTCATTATGAACTAAAGATTTGAATCTTTAAGCAGAATGTATAAAGTTATAAACATTTTTCCTCTAATTTTATCACTGAATGAAAAGTAAAACTATTATTTACACTTTGTTGGAATTTTAATCCTAGAATAATTTCAATTTGTTTTCTTTTCAAATACCTGAATTTTTTTCTAAAACAGGATCTTAAAAAATTAAATAAAACATTTTATTAATAGGTAAATTTAATTTATTCTGATAATAAATCACATTTTAGTGAATCTGTTTCCCTGAAACTCAGAGAATGTTGTTATGAACTGTTTCCTCATCATTTCCTTTCTTTGTTTGTTGCTGAATGAAATGAAAATGAAGCAGAAAAGAGATGAAACCTGTTTAATCTGTGGATCAGAAACTTGTCAGCATTCCTGAGCAGAACAGAACCGACTCTGACAGGATTGTATCTCCTTCCTGTCTCAGCTTGCAGCTCTGGAGGAAAAGCTGTTTGCCGCTGGAGGTTTCCCAGGAAGCTCAGCTGCTGCATCCAGTCCTGGAAGCTCCTGCTGCGTTCTCACCTTTTTTGGTCCGAATGTTTCTGCATGTAAATCAGATCCAGCAGGAGGAAGACACTCCCTCCCTGCAGGTCCAGACCGGCCGGGAATGTTGGCAATGTGTGGCGGTTCAGAGCGACGGCGGCTCAGAGACGTGCATCAGCGGCTGAAGCTCTGCAGCGTGACGGTCACATCCTGAGCAGAACCTGAGCAGAACCTGAGCAGAACCTCAGCAGAACCTCAGCAGAACCTCAGCAGAACCTCCCTTTGATCAGCCTGATGGAAACAAAACTTCACTCCAGATTTATAAAGTCAGAGTTCAGGATGATACTGCAGGAGGATCAGTTTTTATAAATATTATAACAATAAAATGTTTCAAAATAACAAGTCTTTAATGTTTTGCATTAGTTTCCTTCTGTTCATCATCAATGAAGCAAAATTATTTTAGTAGCAAAGATCTCAGCTTTTCTTTCTGTTATTTGATCTTTAAATGATTCTTTAATTAAATCATGAATCTTAAAAATCTGCAGTTAAATCTTTTAAAAAGTAACAAAATGTTTTTCAGTCGATATTAAAGAAGATTCTGCTGTTTGGTTGGTTTGTTATTAAATTAAATATTGAGAATTAAAGAGTGTCTCTGCAGATGCTTCATGTCCTTATAAGGTAAACAGAATATTAAAAAATCATTTTTGGATTAGAATATATAATTTCTGGTTTGATTATTTGTTCTGAACAGTTTAAAGTTTTTTTTTTGTCATTTTCACAAGTTTAAATAAAATCATTTAAAGTTTGGCTGCTTCATGTTTAATCCTGATGATAAATTCATTTTCTCTGTAAAGTGAGAAAATGAGCATTAGAATGTAAACAGTTGAGTTATGAAACGTGGAGCTCAGGGAGCTGAAGTTCCTGCTGCAGGTTTGGTCTAGTCCACAGGTGTCAAACTCCAGTCCTCCAGTCGCTGTCCAGATGTGCCACAGGTACAAAACACTGGAATGAAACGGCTTAATCACCTCCTCCTTGTGTAGATCAGTTCTCCAGAGCCTTAATGACCTAATTATTCTGTTCAGGTGTGGTGCAGCAGAGGCACATCTAAAGGTTGCAGGATACCAGCCCTCGAGGACTGGAGTTCGACAGCCCTGGTCTAGTCCATACATGGAAACAGCTTCAGTCTGATGCTGAGGGGGCGGAGCCTCACCTGGCAGGTTGTCCCACAAAAAATGAAACTGACTGAAACAAACTGACTGCAACTTTTAACAAACATTTTTAAAACCTTCTCATGAACTTTAACATGTTTAGTTTAAAACAAAACCAGGAATCACTTCAGAGTTAAATGATGAGAATCAGTTCAGTTTTATTGAGTTCTGAACAGAAACAGGAGTTACATGAAAATATAGAAACAACATAAAGATCTAAATGTGTTTCCATCCTGATCTGATCTGAGCAGAACAGAAACGTGGATCCAAGTTCTGACAGCAGTAAATAAAAAAGAGAAAATAAAAATAATTTAGTTTTTCCAGATTCTCTTCATCTTCTGTGTGATCGAGTCGTTTCTGTTCTGGAGCCTCCAGATGTTTTAACTCAACATCAGGATGGAAAGACATCAGCAAGAACCTCAGAGGAACGGCGGCTGTTTACCATCAGGGAAAGGTTAAAGGTCGTCCTAAGCTATCAGAGCTGCACCATTTTAGGCCTCATCACCATGGAAACCTGATTTTATAATTTCTTTAAAAAATACCAGCATCCACAACGTTTCATTTTTACTCAGACCTTCACACTGAGTTATAAAATGAATAAACTACAAAACAAACATGTGATCTGATGTGTTTGGGGTCAAAGGTCAGGTTAGCATCTGTGTTAATACATTAGCTTTTTAACAAGAGACGTTTTCACTGTTCACATGAGAAAAGTTTTTCCTCTTGAATCTTTTATCATCATTTTAATGAAGGAGCAGAAAAATTAAGATTTTAAACTTTCCTGATTCAGAAGAAAAACTTTCCCATGTGGACGGAAACTTAAAGAGACAAACATCCAGAAAGCTGCCAGCAGATTCAGAGAAAACCAAAAACCAGGAGCTTCACCTCAAGAAGGTCAAAGGTCAAAGGAACCTTCAGAGAGAAACAGAGACCTGCAGACCCAGAAATGTTTGAGAGAAGAAAAATTCCTTCAAGGATGTGAGATGGAGGCAGACAGGAAATGACATCACAGTAAGGAACAAAGGAAACTGAAACTTTCAAAACAAATTTCACTTCATCCAAAACGGTTTGTTCAAAACGAAGGTAAAACATCAGAGAGAGAGAGAGAGATGGATGGATGGATGGATGGATGATGATGGATGGATGGATGATGGATGATGGATGGATGGATGATGGATGGATGGATGATGGATGATGACTTCAGGTTCAACCAGTAAAACATTTTTTCAGAAACTTTGTTCTGTTATTTTACTGTAAAACTGAATCTGGAGGAAAAATAATCCCGTTGATATTTAATTGTTTTTATCTGATTGATTCTATTCATATAAATATATAAATCGTGTATTTCTGTATTTTTCCGGTTCTTTGCTCCCAGCTGTGATGATTTTATCATCCAGGACTGAAGTTTGTTTTTATTGAGCAACAGAAACAAAGTGAAGTTTCAACATTTCTGACTCCGTCAGTCTGATTACAACATGAAGGTCATTCTGAGTCACTAAACAAAATATCATCATGTTGTTCTAAAAGGAACATAAATCTAAATATGAAAACATTTAAAACCTTTTAGAGCCTGTTGGGTTGAAATCATGAGGAACAGAGGAAACATTAAACTGGATGATCATCTGGTTCTGATCATCTGGTTCTGATCATCTGGTTCTGATCATCTGGTTCTGATCATCTGGTTCTGATCATTTTTAGAAAAGTTTCTGTTATTTTCCTGTTCAGTTTATCAGATGAAACTGAAATGAAGCTGCAGGTTCTGATGAAACACCAGAAACAGAAAAACATTCATGACAGAGTTTAGTTTGGACCCAGGTTCTGGTTTGGATCTGAATGAAAGGTTCTGGTTTCCTGGAAACTTTTCTGCTGCCGGGTTTCAGTTGTGAGGAAGTGAATCAGTGAATCGTTGTGTGATTGTGTTTTTACCTCAGGATGAAGGTGAAGTTCATCCGACACGCAGAGGCCTGCAGAGCTCCAGAACCACTGGACCCGGTTCCTGCAGAACCTCAGCAAACTTCTCTAAATGTTGGTAAAAGGTTAAAGTTGGTCTGAAACTTCCTAAACTCAACAAGGAAACATTTTATTTCTGTTTCTGCTGCTTCATGTTTCTGGTTCTTCATCTCTGATGTTTCAGTTATTCAATAATCATCTGATCCATTAATAATTATTATAATTATAATAATTATCTGCCATCATAAATCTGTTTTAATTTAAACTTCTGTAATTTTAAGTGTTTATGGTAATTCTCCGGTCATTTTAACTCTTCCGGTTTAGTTTTGGCCCAATCAGAAGTTTCCATCTCAGGTGAAATTCAATCAGAAATCCTCCAGGTTGTTTCTGATGGGAGAAATGACTGACACTCCCTCCGGCCAATCAGGACGCGAGCTGAGAAATCTGCTCACCTGGACCAATCACGTCGCGAGCTGAGAGAACGTTACCTTTTATGGAGAACGCCCGCAGTGAGGCGGCGCAGATAAAACCGCTGCTGCAGCTGCTGGGATGCGGCAGTAAGAGAACCGAGCTGGGACAGACAGACCGACCGACACCGGCAGGACTTCACCTACAGACACCTGAGACTCACCTGGACAGGTAAGAGGCGGCCTGGAGCCGCTGCTCGGTTGGCTGATCGGATTGAATTAATCTTGGTGAACTTTAAATGTGTTGGTGTCTCTAGAGAAACTTTAATGTTTTAAAATCATAAAATAACCATCATAGTTTGAGGATTTAAACTTTGTTTAAAATGTAGTTTGTTTGTTTTTAACTTGAATGTGTTTGACCACTTGGAGTTAAATTCCTCTCTAACCCAGTTGAACCTTCAGTGACCTGTATGAAACGAGTCCTGGTTCCTCAGTAGCTCCGGTTGGAGGAACCAGCAGGATGTTGGGTGTGGTGTCTGGTTTCCATCACATCCTGTCTGACTTCAGGCTGAAACCAGCTGAGCTCTGTGGGAAGGAAACCAACCGTCTGTCTTCTCTCTCCAGAAATGGAGGACGATATCTCTGCTCTGGTTGTTGACAACGGCTCCGGTATGTGCAAGGCCGGGTTTGCCGGGGACGATGCCCCCCGGGCCGTTTTTCCCTCCATCGTTGGGCGACCCAGACACCAGGTAGGAACCGGACGGCCTGCGTCGGCCTGGGTGTGACGGTGGAAGGTCTGACTGGGTTTGTGTGCAGGGTGTGATGGTGGGAATGGGCCAGAAGGACAGCTATGTGGGAGACGAGGCCCAGAGCAAGAGGGGCATCCTGACCCTGAAGTACCCCATCGAGCACGGCATCGTCACCAACTGGGACGACATGGAGAAGGTGAGTGACCCTGAGGTCACCGTACAGACCCGTTAGCATGTTGGTTCTAACTGTGAACTTAAAGTTTGCTTCTGTTGCTCTGGGTTATCAGTGACTACAGCAGGAAAACCTGCTGAGTTTAAAGCTCAGTAGCTGCACTGAAAGTGTGTTGATTCAAATCCTGCTGCCCTAAATAAACCTGATCAAAGTTTAGCATCTTGTCCTTCATCTTGTCAACCTGAACTCTTCAGATCTGGCATCACACCTTCTACAATGAGCTCCGTGTTGCTCCAGAGGAACATCCGGTCCTGCTGACTGAAGCTCCTCTCAACCCCAAAGCCAACAGGGAGAAGATGACCCAGGTGGGTTCTGACCCGACCCAGTTCAGAGGAGAGACTTTCTGCTGCTTCATTATCTGTACACTGAAGTGAGACGAACTCTTTCTGTTCCAGATCATGTTTGAGACCTTCAACACTCCTGCCATGTACGTGGCCATCCAGGCCGTCCTGTCGCTGTACGCCTCCGGTCGGACCACAGGTTGGATTAGGAACCAGAACCGGCTCTGAAACGACTCGACTGCATCCTTTACTGAACTGAACTCTGATCTTTCTCAGGTATTGTGATGGACTCTGGTGACGGTGTCAGCCATACTGTCCCAATCTACGAAGGCTACGCTCTTCCTCATGCCATCCTGCGTCTGGATCTGGCTGGCAGAGACCTGACAGACTACCTGATGAAGATCCTCACAGAGAGAGGCTACAGCTTCACCACCACTGGTACGACTCAACCAGAATGAAACCCAGCTAGAAGGCCAGACATTGTGACCTTCCTGCTTTTACTCTGACTTCCAGCTGAGCGTGAGATCGTGCGCGACATCAAGGAGAAGCTCTGCTACGTGGCTCTGGACTTTGAGCAGGAGATGCATACGGCAGCTTCCTCGTCTTCCCTGGAGAAAAGCTACGAGCTTCCTGACGGCCAAGTCATCACCATCGGCAACGAGCGTTTCCGCTGCCCAGAGGCGCTCTTCCAGCCGTCATTCCTCGGTCTGTAATGAACAAATGATTCAATGGCTTCAGATCTTCTTCAGTTTCAGGTTTCAGTTCCTGCTGGTTCCTCTCCAGTGATGGTACCTCTTGTTTGTAGGAATGGAGTCTGCTGGCATTCATGAAACCACTTACAACAGCATCATGAAGTGCGACGTGGACATCCGTAAGGATCTGTACGCCAACACGGTGCTGTCCGGCGGCACCACCATGTACCCTGGAATCGCTGACCGCATGCAGAAGGAGATCACTGGCCTGGCCCCGCCCACCATGAAGATCAAGGTATGACGGCTGCACCTCAGGGTCATACCTGCTGCAGTACACCTGGAAGAGTTTACAGGTCAAAGGTCATCCAGAAACTTGATGCAGCTCTTCCAGCTGGTTGTTTTTGAAACAAGTTGATGGATCATTTAAGATCCTCTCAAATTCGGCTGTTTTTCTTAGCCTTGTGGTTTCTCTGTGCACAGATCATCGCTCCACCAGAGAGGAAGTACTCTGTCTGGATCGGCGGCTCCATCCTGGCTTCGCTCTCCACCTTCCAGCAGATGTGGATCAGCAAGCAGGAGTACGACGAGTCCGGTCCAGCCATCGTCCACAGAAAGTGTTTCTAGACGTCCTCCCTGTCCCGGCGCTCCGCCTGCTTTTCAGCTGCTGCATCCAGCCAGAGGGTCGTCTGGTTCCTGTTGTGTAAACGGACTCAAACATCCCTAACCAGTAATGGTTACAGTTCAGCCTGACATGAACTCAGGACAGAAACTTCAGTAACTTCAGATCCTGACCCAGTTTGTTCAGAGATTCATCATCTGGATGATCAACTGTCTCTGCAGTGACTGAATCCATGGAAACGGCCACTGAAACTTTCCAAAGCATTAAATCATTGTAAAATTCATGATCTGAATCCATGGAAACGGCCACTGAAACTTTCCAAAGCATTAAATCATTGTAAAATTCATGATCTGAAATAAAATGTTTACACATGGTACTCCACTAGTTGCTGCTTGACCGTTTTGTTTTACCTTTTTATTGTCTAAAATCTGTTTTGGTCCAAGTTTGCTTCATCACTTTTATCAAACCTCCTGCAGTAACTTGATGGTTTCAGTTTGTCTGACTTAAAATGAGCTTCATTAGCAGGACTAAACTTCTGGAAACGGGACCAGATTAAAGGGCCTTAAACTCTCTGGCTCCATTTAAAAGATAAAAGTTCTCTGCTGCCATCTGCTGGTCAGTTTACAAACTGGTTATTTCAGTCGATGGGCTGCATTTGTATGAAATCCTCTAGCTAGTAGCAATGAGATGTTTTTTTTTTAAGTGTCCAGCTTGACATTAACAATAATTGGGTGAAATTATAGTGGATTAACTCTCATTCATACAAGGTTAAATATTTTTATAGCACTTTAGATGCATCATAAATGAAGTTTTATGGCCACAGTGTAAATTCTGACTATAAATAACTTTATATTCTAGATGTAAACATGCCTCGGATCCCAACCTGACCAAACAAATCAGGCTGATTAGGTTGGACTATAAAACTGAGTCGATATAAAAAGAATCATTTCCACACTTAGAACTGAAAAACTGAAACTGAAGTGATTTCTTGGCATTAATGCAGAAAGTTTAACTTAAGATGAACTATAAAAAAACAGATTCTCACCTTGACAAATGAATATTTAATGAAACCACATTTTGAAATGTTCATGAGTTATAAAATAGAGAGTTATCTGAAGTAAACCAGATGTTCTGGTTTTATGTTTTTAAAATGATTTTAAATGTTCCAGATTCAGATTTTAATCTTTCAGTTGAGGAAATTTCTGTTATCAAAAATGAATCCATCCAAAAACTGAAGAATCTTTGTTTTTATTTCTACTGGAAGGTAAAAATGTTTCACTGATCTGAACATGATTCATTAATCAGAGCTAAAGAAGAACTGATTTCTGTTAGCAGGTGAACAGAAACATCTTCATGACCCTCCACTCACTGGAGGAAACCAGTTCAGTTGGACTTTTGTTCAAAAAACTCTAAAACATGAAAGACAGGAAATAAAAGCCGATAAAGAATCTCATTAAAATCCTGAACTGGATCTGAGCTCAAAGTCAGAAAAACTTTTAGTGACAAAACATTAAAGAAAAAACATTCATATAAAACACTGTTAATGAAAATCTACACAGAATTACAGTGAAATTAATTCTGCAGTTCTAATATCAGATTAATAATAATCAGATTCATGTGATGGATGCTGACATTATGCATCATCACTGCACCAATCAACGGCGCAGAAAGAAAATCATTTATTTTAATTAAAGTCACATTAATGCAAACTCTGCTTGTTTATGTAAAAAAACAAAACCTGTAAACTGAGATGATCTGATGACTCTGGGAGTCAATATGACACATTAAAATCATCACCAATATTATCATTATTTTATAAAACTGACCCAGTTTCTCCAGCCGGGTCTTGATTTTGGTCCGTTTGGGTCCAGCAGCTTATTGGTTTTGATACACGTATAATAAAACTAGAGACACTGACAGCAGCAGAGTGAAGCCCAGGTACGTCCACTTCCTCCTCTTCTGGTAGAAATCCTCCTGCAGCTTCCTGTGGCGTTCCCGCTCCTCCTCCAGGTTCTGCTTGGTTTCCTGCAGGTTCTGTTTCAGTTCCTGGTGCATTCGCTCCAGGATGCTCACCTTCTCTTTGTCCCAGGCGTCCCGCTCTCTGGTCCGCTCTCGTCTGCTCTGCTCCAGACGTTTCTCAGCCGTCTCTCTTTGCTCTCGTTCATCTTTAACTCGGTTTTCTGAAGCATCCAGTTTTTGTTTCCACTCTTTTCGCTGCAGTTCTTCCTGTTTTCTCCATTTTTTGTCCTCTTCCTCTCGCTCCTTCTTTCTCTTCTCGCGTTCATTCTCTATTATTTCATCCTTTTCTTTCAGTATTTGAATTTGCTCTTTTCTTTGCTGATCCAGTTGAGATTGCAGAGTTTTAGTTTCTTCTCTGTGTTTCTTCTTCAGCTCTTCTTCTCTTTTCTTTACTTCTTCTGTCTCTTTCCTGAGTTGTTTTGTTGTCTGTTGCTCATCTTCACTCTTCTGTTTCACATCCTGTAGTTCTGATTCAACTTTTAAAATCCTCTCAATCAACACCTTGGAGAACAGGCCTGTTGAGAAAACGCTGGACTTTTCACCACAAATCTTCTCCAGCGTCTCCATCAGTTCTCTGACCTGCCGTCTGTCTCTGATGTCCAGAACAAAATATCTTCCTCCACAGATCTGGAGGAGATCCTGGATGTCTCTGCTCTCCTTTATAACGTCACCAACATCTTTATCTGCAGCATCAGTCTCTGTGGTGAAGAGGATGATGGTGAAGTCATGGACTCTAGAGCTGAATGTGTCCTGGATGGTGTGTAACTCTCCCTTGTCTTCATCAGTGAGGGGACCCACAGGTAGGACCAGGATGAAGGCGTGGACACCCTCAGGATCACAGAGGGAGACACACCTGAAGGATTCCTCCATCACTTCCTGCTCAGATTTTCCATCCAAGGCAGGCAGCTGCAGCAGAGAAACCCCACGTCCAAACACCTCTCCCTGCTTCCTGACACACTCTGAAGGAAGATCCTGGTGACCTAGAATGACCTTGGCTGCTGACGCCTTCAGGGATCCATTTGGACCAAACAGAACCAGGTTCAGAGGTTTGAGTTTCTCAGCTGTAGTTAAAACTTCGTCTTCATCCTTCTGCTCAGACACTGGAAATAAAAATGAGAGAAAAAATAAAACATTTAGAACCAAATGAGAGAAAAAATAAAACATTTAGAACCAAATGAGAGAAAAAATAAAACATTTAGAACCAAATGAGAGAAAAAATAAAACATTTAGAACCAAACCAGAAAGTTCGGATCACTTCAGCTTTTCTAAGAAGTTTAAAAAATCTCCAGAGGAAACAGGAGAGAGTTATGGAACAGATTTCTGAAACATTATGAATCTGAACTGTAAATGTTTTGAATCTGAAAAACAATTTTTCATCTTCAAATGCATTAATTATACAGACTAATCTAGAAATAATGATCTGGACTCATTTCAGTTGTTCTTACTGTCTGGATGCAGCAGGTCGTTGCTGCTGTAGCGTTTCAAATCTTCCACAACATCTGGCACTGAAAAGGTAAAAACACCTGAGATGTCAACAGGTAATCCTACAACAACAACCTGCTGGTTGTTATTGGAAATATATGGACTTTAATCAAGTTGAGCAGGTTGAGGTCTGAATGTGCATCTTTAACATGTTTCCTCTGAACGTTGAGCTCAGACTCTTCAGTTTGGAGAAACCAGAAACATCCAGCCGCCATTTTTATTCTGAAGCCTAGGCGCAAATTCAAACTGGAAGACTCTTTAACCACATCCAATCAGAGCAGCCCGGTCTTCGCCGCTAACCTGCCAACGCTGAACCATGCCACGTCACGTCCAATCATCGACCGAGACCCAGCTGATAAGGACCTCCAAGCACGGCGTCCTCCGCTTTCCAGCCGCGCTCAACCCTTCTCAACCCCTTCTCCACCCTGGCTCTCCCAGCTCTCGAAGCTCATCATCCACCGACCTCCACCACCAGTGTCGGGCCCCGGGGGATGACTTTCCGAACCTGCATCGGGAATACTCATCCGAGCTCATCGCAATCCGTTCGATGACCTCAGCTGGGGCCCGAGCGCCAAAGAACTTTAAATTTGTGTTTGTTAATAAACCTCCTAATCACTGCTTTTCTCCGTCTGAGTCTCTCCAGATTGAACTGAGGTTTGACGATGTTTCTGCTGCAGGATTACAAGTTACTGTGTGTAGAGAGGAAATACATTTTCTGTTCATGATGTTAGATGTGTTGCTTCATTTAGTGTTAATATTAACATTAAAGGGTCAGAGTGTTTTTGAAAGTTCAGTCGGTCAGCAGAAAATAAAACCAGTAAAACAGAATAAAACCAGTAAAACAGAATAAAACCAGTAAAACAGAATAAAACCAGTAAAACATTTTGGTTCCATAATCATCTCCTCATCATCAGTAATATGATCTGACAGCCAAAGCAAACTGTCCACAGTGACAGTCAGTTATGAGGATAAACTGGTTTACAGAAACTGTTCAAAGTCTCTTTTCATTCTTAATAAATAAAATCTTGTGTGGCTCTGATTGGTCGATACTCACCAGGTTCTGCAGACGTCATGATGTCACGTTGCTCTGGTGACCAGAGGATTCAGATTCCTTCAAGATTTAAAATAGAAAACATGCAAATAAATTATTTTCACATCAGTGCAACAAAATATAGAAATATAGAAAGAATGGCTTCAGAGATAAACAGGAAACAGAAGTTATGATGATTAAAATGTTCGGTTCTGCTTCTGCTCTCATCACCAACCAGAACAGGAAGTCCAGAGTTCATTCAGTCGATGCAGAAGAAGAAAAATCCTCCATTTTCCAGATTCTGATCATCAGGATCTTCACAACATCTGCAGTTACTGAAGGCTGCCAGGAGAGGGCGCTGTGGCTGTAACCGGGAGGAGAACCGGGTCAGAACCAGAACCTGGAGGAGAACCGGGTCAGAACCTGGAGGAGAACCGGGTCAGAACCAGAACCGGGTCAGAACCTGGAGGAGAACCGGGTCAGAACCAGAACCGGGTCAGAACCTGGAGGAGAACCGGGTCAGAACCAGAACCGGGTCAGAACCTGGAGGAGAACCGGGTCAGAACCAGAACCGGGTCAGAACCTGGAGGAGAACCGGGTCTGGAGGAGAACCGGGTCAGAACCTGGAGGAGAACCGGGTCAGAACCAGAACCGGGTCAGAACCTGGAGGAGAACCGGGTCAGAACCAGAACCGGGTCAGAACCTGGAGGAGAACCGGGTCAGAACCAGAACAGGTACAGAACCTGGAGGAGAACCGGGTCAGAACCAGAACCGGGTCAGAACCTGGAGGAGAACCGGGTCAGAACCAGAACCGGGTCAGAACCTGGAGGAGAACCGGGTCAGAACCAGAACCGGGTCAGAACCTGGAGGAGAACCGGGTCTGGAGGAGAACCGGGTCAGAACCTGGAGGAGAACCGGGTCAGAACCAGAACCGGGTCAGAACCTGGAGGAGAACCGGTCAGAACCAGAACCGGGTCAGAACCTGGAGGAGAACCGGGTCAGAACCAGAACCGGGTCAGAACCTGGAGGAGAACCGGGTCAGAACCAGAACCGGGTCAGAACCTGGAGGAGAACCGGGTCTGGAGGAGAACCGGGTCAGAACCAGAACCGGGTCAGAACCAGAACTGGGTCAGAACCTGGAGGAGAACCGGGTCAGGACCAGAACCGGGTCAGAACCTGGAGGAGAACCGGGTCTGGAGGAGAACCGGGTCAGAACCAGAACCAGGAGGAGAACCGGGTCAGAACCAGAACCAGTCATTATGTATTTTGGGTTTGACTGTAAATTCTGTGCATTTATTCCAGTACAATACTGAATCAAAATAATTATTTTAGACTATAAAATTATTAAATGAATATTAAAATAACAGTTATTTTGATTTGCAAATGTTTCAGATCAATCTGAAAGCATTAAAAAGTTTCATGTTTTAAAATGTAAGGATAGTTTAAGTTTTACTTTCTGCATTTACATGAACTATTGTAAGACGATCTGAAGGAACAAAATGTCTCCTCCTCTCTGCCAATAGCCTGATAGAAATGAACCAATCAGATCAGCTGGGAGCTGGAAATGAACCAATCAGATCAGCTGGGAGCTGGAAATGAACCAATCAGATCAGCTGGGAGCTGGAAATGAACCAATCAGATCAGCTGGGAGCTGGAAATGAACCAATCAGATCAGCTGGGAGCTGGAACGGAATCAGGCAGGAGAAACTGGATACAGGTAAAAATATTAATGTTCTGGATGGGCTGCAGGTGAAATCTGGGTCAACAATAAATATTGGTTCAATGTTTGTTTGTTTCTTAGATTGTTGCCCAAAACAGCAGAGAGCAAAAAACCGGACTTTCATCAGAATAAAAAAGAAAAGCAATAAAAAAAGAAAAGCAAACAGCAGCTGTTTGAACGTAAAGTCAGTAAACTGAAAACTCATAATCCAAGTTTCCACTGTAACCCAGATAAATTAGCATTAGAAGTGGTTGTAGAACTAGCAGTAGTAGATTGAGTATGAATGAGTTTATGTAACTGCGTGTCACATGTTTTCTCTGCTTCACTTCACCGAGTCTCTTTAATTCGCTTTAAAACAGAATATTTACTCTTCACAGGTTAAAACATCCGATATTAATAAATTCTCTGTTCCGACGTTAAAACAAACCGAGACACAATTACGTCACAGCGGCGGGGTTTTATTTTCCGTCATGTTAAAAACGTCATTTAGTGTCTTTAGTGGATCTAGTTTGGTTTTGCTGCAGAGTCACATCTGGTTGAGTTTTCTATAAACCCCCTCAGACAGAATCCTGACACTTTCACCTCTTTCTGTGTCAAATTAACAAACTTTACTCACCGTCACCTGCTCGGTGTCCAGCTGGTTGATATCGATAGTATTTAGATTCTCCGCCCCTCCTCCCTCCCCAACCGCTAGGGGGCGTATTAGAACCAACTGTACATCATTTAACAGGATCCTGGCATTTCTCTCGTTTTCTGGTCAAACTGAAGATCATAAAGTTTCCTACAGATTAAAATACGTTTATTTAGGTAATCAAAAAAAACAACAACAAAAAAAACAAAACATTTTTGCAGTACTTCTAATTGTCATAACGTGGATGATGGAATAAACCAACTTTTGCTTTCATTGATTCACTAATAGAAAATAAATAAAATAAAATCATTTAAAGAGCAGAAAATGTATGAATAAGGATAAATTGAGTATCATTAAAAGAAAAAATGTTAGACTTTAGAATTTTGAAAAATAAGTAAAGACATCTTCAGATTTAGAGTTTCATAAATGTAAATAAAAAAGGTTTTACAAATAAAGAACATAAGATTGGTGCTGGATTTCTTCTTTTAATCTTCGGTGATGATGATACTTGAAATATTAATGTAACTCTTATTTATATTATCACCAAATCAATACGAGTCAATTTAAATTTAATTCAGTTCAATAGAGTTAATATTTTATAAAACATTCATAAGTCAGTAAGAATATGTTTGAAATTAGATTTATTTGCCAAATAATTAAAGATACTTTTCATCTATCCAATATTTTCCAACTAAAATGTATTTATTTTATTTATCTGATGTAATATTTTCATTCTACATGTTATGTTTATTTAGCTGCAAACAGAAAATCTTCATAATTTCCAGAAATAAAGGCTTGAAAACATCAGTTTATATGGAACCAATCTAATGCACCAATGTTCAGCGATGGACTTATTGAAATACATACATTTGTAAACATAATTTATTGATTTATTGAAAATGATTATGTAATTATTGTACACTTCATAGTACATCCAATCTCTCAGCTTATGACAGTAACATGTAAACAGTTCAGCTGCTTCCGGGGTCCTACAGGCCAAAATGGCCCGATAGGACTCCTTCTTCAGCCTGACGGCTTCCCTCACCGAAGGTGTCCACCAACGGGTTCGAGGGTTGTCGCCGTGACAGGCACTGACAACCTTGCGGCCACAGCTCAGATGAGCCGCCTCGACAATGGAGGCAGGAACACGGTCCACTCAGACTCCATGTCCCCCACCTCCCCCAGGACGTGTTCGAAGTTCTGCCGGAGATGGGAGTTAAAGCCTCACAGGGGATTCTGCCAGACGTTCCCAGCAGACCCTCACAACACGTTTGGGCTGCCAGGTCTGACCGGCATCCTTCCCCAGTGGTCAGTGGACAGAACCTCTCTTCACCCGAGTGTCCAAGACATACGGCTGCAGATCCGATGAAACGATGACAAAGTTGATCATCGAACTGCAGCCTAGGGTGTCCTGGTGCCAAGTGCACATATGGACACCCTTATGCTTGAACATGTTGTTCGTTATGGACAATCCATGACCAGCACAGAAGTCCAACAACAGAACACCACTCCAGTTCCGATCGGGGGGCCGTTCCTCCCAAACACGCCCCTCCAGGCCTCACTGTCATTGCCCACGTGAGCGTTGAAGTCCCCCAGCAGAACAAGGGAGTCCCCAGGAGGAGCACTCTCCAGTACCCCCTCTAGGGACTCCAAAAAGGGTGGGTAACCTGAACTGTCGTTCGGCCCGTAAGCACAAACGACAGTCAGGACCCGTCCCCCGACCAGTAGGCGGAGGGAGGCTACCCTCTCGTTCACCAGGGTAAACCCCAACGTACAGGCGCCGAGATGGGGAGCAACAAGTATGCCCACTCCTGCCCGACGCCTCTCATCCTGGGCAACTCCAGAGTGGAAGTATGTCCAGCCCCTCTCAAGGAGACTGGTTCCAGAACCAGAGCCATGCATCCAGGTGAGACCGACTATTTCTAGCCGGAACCTCTCAGCCTCACACACACTAGCTCCGACTCCTTCCCCACCAGAGAGGTGACATTCCACATCCCAAGAGCTTCTGCAACCGAGGATCGGACCGCCAGGGTCCCCTCCCTCGGCCGCCACCCATCACACATTGCACCCGACCCCGTTGACCCCTCTCACAGGTGGTGGGCCCATGGGAGGGGGGTCCATGTTTCCTCTTTGGGCCTCTTTGGGTTTCCATCAGACGCTCGTCGTCGTGCCCCCCCTCCAGGCCTGGCTCCAGAGTGGGGCCCCATTGACCCGCGTCCAGGCGAGGGAACACCAAGTCCAATGTTTCTGTTCATCATCAGGGTCTTCAGGCTGCACTTTGTCTGACCCCTCACCTGGACCTGTCTGCCTTAGTGACCCCACCAGGGGCATGGAGCCCCAGACAGCAGAGCTCCCAGGATCATTGGTGCCTTAAACCCTCCACCACCATAAGGTGGCAGCACAAGGAGAGGTGAAACAAAAACAGCAAAAACCTAGACACAAAAAAATATAATTTCCTTGAAATTGATCTTTGGTAAAAAATTTTATATTACAATTTATTTATTTTTTCAATGGGTGATCTTTATAATTGAACTTGAGACACACATACTGTTCAGGGTCAAATTTACTCGCTAATTAAAATCAAGATAATAACTCATGCAGAGAGTTTATATGTTTTCCTCCAGTTCTGCTGAGTTTCCACTCAGAGTGGGAGAAGTTTATCCACAGGAAGATAAAAGATTCCCATCAAAAGTTGTATGAACACCTGATGAATCAGTTTCCTAGTGAAGTAAAGAGAGTAGTGAGAAAGTGGGCTTGTGTTTGTGTGGTAAAATATGGTTCATAGCTGTGAAAATAATATCTGGTGTTTATGATATGTAACAAATATTTCTGAAAACTGTGGTGTGTGTTTGTATTCACCCCCTTTTCTCTAGGAATCCTAAATAAAACCATTTCAGAAGTCTCTTAGTTAGAAACCAGAGTCCAGCTGTGTGTCATTTCATCTCAGTCTGACTGCAGATGTTCTGGTTCTGGTTCCACAGGTTCTTTAGAGAACATCAGAGAAAAAGAGGCTTAATGGATACAGAGAAACTCTGAGAAGACGTTTAAAGAACGGTTAGCTACTAAAACAACATCCTGCACTGTAAAAACATTGATTTACCAAGTACTGTTGTCTAGTTTCTAAAACTAATATCTTAGTACATTTGAAACAAAACCAAGTGTTGTTGGTTTTTCAGCATGATGTAGGAGTTCAACTGGCAGATTATTACACTTATTACAAAACATTTTTTCCGTATTGTAAATAAAACAGAAGTAGAACTTTTTCTTCAATAAATTTTTGACTTAAGACAAGCTCCTATATTTTGCTGAAAAGTTACTTGTAAGTTAGTTTTTCTCCAATTTCAAGTGTTTTAAGATATTTGCACTAGAAGCTTTGTTAAGGTTTTGTTTTTGCAGTAAAGACATCATAGATAATTTAGATAAAATCTTTGATTCTTTTCTAATAGTTCAGTTCCGGTTTGACGAGTGAAGTGTTGTCACTTTGACCGTCGGCAGCTCAGAGTTTAAAAGGAGGCAAGACAACAAATACAGTCCAGGTGGATTTATTCACCGCTGCAGGTCACATTTGAACCAACACCCATTAAACAGTGAGACAGAGAAGCTGCATTTACACCTGGGGCAATTTTACTATCAGACCAAGTCAACAAGAACTAAACATTATTTACACAAATCAATAAATGGTACCAGTAAATACTTACATGCTTGCAAATCATTAACTTAGTATAACTCCTCAGAGCCTTTCCCCTCCTCATTGGCCTCATATGATCCACCTGCAGCATTTGTCTCCCTTCGCTGCTCCACCTGCAGATGAGACACCAGGAAAGGTCAACTCTCAATTAGCAAACTCAAATTAAACCGTAGAAATGATCAGAAACAAACTGACATTTCCTCCATATTCTCCCTGAAGAGGAAAGATGGCCAGTCCTTCTGCCTGAAAGAATGATTAACTAAATGTCACAATATAACTGAAATAAAGAACTGAAACAAAAAGTATTTGGTCTGTAAATAAACAACCTAATATATGGAAGTAAATATGTGCCATCAGAATTTGAATAAAAAATGGAAGTAAATATGTGCCATCAGAATTTGAATAAAAAATACCTCTGAAATTTGAATGTTGTATATTAGTGCTTACTTTTTCAGTATTAAAATAAATTCAGAATATATTTTTAACCTAAAAAAAAATTCAATGTCATTATTTTTGCAGTAAAAAAAAATTCGGTGTAATTTTTTTTACATGGTTGCAATTTTCAGTTATTAAAAAAATTCACATTCCTATTTCAAAGTGATCAAATTTTCAATATACATATTTTTCACAGTTTAAATTTTCAGTGTTAAAAAATTCAGCATATAAAAAATTCAACTTTTCAAAATTCAAATGCAATATTTTCGTTGTCCTCCAATTCAACTTGCTCAAATTCGCCGTCTCAAATTCAGCGTCTAAAAATTCGCTGTAAAAATGGCCAAGGTTACTTCAGGTCACAGACATTAGCAATGGATGTCCGATTCCAACATCCACCTAATCACGTGACACAACCGTCATATTGAAGAAATACCAGCATCACCCAGGCTGGCGACCATGGAGGCGAACGCAAACCCAACGGTGAGTTTAATGCTTTCTTATTTCTATAGTATATTTTATTTTGTGCATGAAGTTTGATACATTATCTTAAAGCCTGATTTAAAACACGTGTTGGGCAGTTGTTAATATTACAAATTGTAGATTTATTTGTGTTTTATATAGTTTCTATAATTTTAATGAGAGAAGAGCACAGTAGGATTGCCATCCCTTTCAGAAATACGGAATCGCCCGTAACGAGAAGCGATTTGTTCGGTATTTCTGTATGTCCGACAGTAACGCCTATCACATGCATATAAACATTTAGTGTAACAATAATTACAAAAATAAAACACAAGACATGTTAAGCTCAGCTAATGTGGCGGAGCTAGTAAGGACCCCAGAACGCTTTGGACCATTGATGATGTCACGGTTGCCTAGAAACACTAGGGTGCAAAAGAGGGTTAGCAGTCGTGGTGAGCCGCTCTCAACCTCGTCTTTTAAAACGTCCTCAACCGATACTCTACCATGTCCTAGCAAAGATACAGGAGAGGGAAGACACACATGCCAGGCTGAACAGTGTCAGTGAGGATGAATGCTAGCAATTGTAAAAAAAATTAAGAGGAAACTGAAGAAATTATACTGTCTCTTTATTCTTTAAAACTTATGGTACTGCAGTTTTAGTTTCTCTAGTGAAATAGAATGACACTTTCCATCTGCTAGATCCTTATTTTAATTTCTGAAAGGTGGGAACCCTACAGCACAGAGCTTTCCTGAGTAAAAGTGATCATTCTCATGAAGTGTAAATTTTTCTTTTAACTAATCCTTTTTCAACTGCTACTTTGTCTTTTATATATTTTGTGACTACAGGGTAGTCAGGATGCTATTGTTGAATCTGCAAGCCACTTACTTAATTTACTAACTGAAAGACCACGGAGTGGAGGAAGAGGAGACATGATGAAATTCTGGACTGGATGGGAAAATCTGCCAGCAAGTCTGTCTGTGGAGATTGTTCGTGGAAACTACAAAACACTAAGAATTCCTTGTCACTACTGGAATTACAACTCTTTCAGTGAGGATTTTGTAGCATGCATTTCCTCTCAGTCTGGCTTTGGCTTGCTTTGAGTGATTGACCTGTTAAAAAATAAAAAATAAATAAAAAACAATCTACATTTAAGCTGTAGCAGTTCTTTGTTTGTGAATCAGTTTGTTAAAACAAAACAGTTTTGTTGAAATGTAGAATCAATTCAATTTTCTGATTTTGTCAGATCACAAGTTCGATACATATGTTTAAATGTGATCATATGTATTACTCATTAGAGCGACAACATTGCTGTTACTCTAATTTCTCTAGTTTTGTCAAATTCAAAACTAGAGGAACTAGAATAACACAATGTTCAGAGTAGATATTTCATTTCTCTGAGTCAGTACTGTTTGTACAGGCAGTTTTAAATATGAAACTGAAATTGTTTTTTTATGCAAAATTTTATTGAATGTACTTAGATGAGTTCATATATGCTTTAGGTATTAGAAAATAAACAACATAAGACAAAACTTTTTCTGATTCTTATAATTCAAGTAATGTAAAGCAATACAACAATGTACAAATGTACCTAATGGGTTCCTTTTGAGTAAAGAAAAAAAAACAAACAAATTTAGAACATTTTTGTTCTCTAACATGTCTACCATAAAAGCACTAAAATTCACCTCTGTGGTAACATGATCAGCATTTTGCTTTACATTTCATAAATGGTGAATTTTTAAACTGGCACGGAAGCGTATTGCTGTCACAGGAAAAAAAATTGAGCGCTATCATGTTATAACGTCATATGTATCTTATTAAAATGTGATAGTTATCTTGTTAAAACATGATTGCCTTCTGGTGATTTTGGTTGCTTGGTTACAAACAGCCGTTTGCCGTTATTCAGCTATTGTTATTCAATAAAAATCTGAACATAAAATGTTCAGCAAATACATCTGAGCCTCCGTTATAATCTTTATAACCTCTGTCAAGGCACCGTGGGGTTCAGGAATTGGATGATGTGTACGACCAAGAACCCAGAGCAGGTTAGGAGTCATGTTGCTTCAGTTCGAAGTGGGTGATTGTCCCAGCCACTGCAGAAAGTATCCAGATCATCCTGCAGACATGGCAGGAAGACATAATGGCAACAGAAGAGGAGTGCTTCATTTGAAATGTCCAGGTATCCCTCTTCTTTAAGGTAGTGTAGCACGTCATAATAGATGCACGTTACAGCTCCACAGATCTCTCCACAGTCGCTCAGTCCTTCAATTATGGAGTAATAAACGATTAAAAACTGCCCTTCAAATCTCATCATATTGAAGACCACACAAAGCTAATGTTACTATAGACATTCAAAAGCATCACATATTGAAACTTGTCATTTGTACAAACCTTTGATTGTGCACACTCTTCCCAGATATAAAACTGCTTCTTCCTGCTCCAAACGATCACGGAGTCTATCAAAAATATGATTCAGCAAAAGTTCCTTGAAAAAGAAAAAAACATTTAAAAATTGTCAGTAAAATAAAAAAGTATTTTGACATCAGTAGGTCAGCATTGAGAAGTCACAGTAATCTAAATTAAATTATGATATTTAATCTAAAATAAGTTAACAGATGTACTTACAAGCATATATTTTCTTGAAAATGAGTTAAAATCAACTGACAAAACAAAGGCGGTTGTTTATAGTGTTGCTAGGTAACAGAACGAGGTTTTAGGCAAAGTAAAAAGAATGTAAATTAATATTGTATATCAACAATTGTCAGATAAGAGAAGCAGTATTTTGGATGATGTTGTAATGAAGTCACCTGAACAATACGGTAGCTGATCAGAATGGGGTTGTGGTTATAATTAATGTCGGAAAGTGTTCACAGCCCCTCTTTGAAGCACACAAGGCAGCCATATTAGCGGTAGCATCTCCTGAAAAATTACGACTTTACTAAGACTGCCTGTCTCAGTCTCACCTAAGACAACATACAAACAACCCAGAATGTCGCCACCCATCAGTTCTCTTTAAAGATTCTAGACTTGACCCAAGTGGTATTTCTTTTTTAAATAAAACTGGGGAAATTGGACGTGGGACAGCGGGAGGGGCTGGGGGTGCTAGGAGGTAGCAAGATGTAATATGCCGGCACTACACGGTGTAAGATTAACAACGGCCCAACCCGTGTTTTAAATCAGGCTTTAAGATAATGTATCAAACTTCATGCACAAAATAAAATATACTATAGAAATATGAAAGCATTAAACTCACCGTTGGGTTTATGTCACTCCATGGTCGCCAGCCTGGGTGATGCTGGTATTTCTTCAATATGACGGTTGTGTCACGTGATTAGGTGGATGTTGGAATCGGACATCCATTGCTAATGTCTGTGACCTGAAGTAACCTTGGCCATTTTTACAGCGAATTTTTAGACGCTGAATTTGAGACGGCGAATTTGAGCAAGTTGAATTGGAGGACAACGAAAATATTGCATTTGAATTTTGAAAAGTTGAATTTTTTATATGCTGAATTTTTTAACACTGAAAATTTAAACTGTGAAAAATATGTATATTGAAAATTTGATCACTTTGAAATAGGAATGTGAATTTTTTTAATAACTGAAAATTGCAACCATGTAAAAAAAATTACACCGAATTTTTTTTTACTGCAAAAATAATGACATTGAATTTTTTTTTAGGTTAAAAATATATTCTGAATTTATTTTAATACTGAAAAAGTAAGCACTAATATACAACATTCAAATTTCAGAGGTATTTTTTATTCAAATTCTGATGGCACATATTTACTTCCATACACTTCCAGTAGCTGAATCTGACAAGAGAGCAGGATAAGCTGTTCCCCCTTCAGCTTCCAGTGACATGCTCATCATTTTACAAACTGATGAGGATCGTTAGTACAAGGACATGGACTACAAGCTTTTAATGTAGCTGTAATTAAACCTTTCCTTGTAAAGTCTTTCCTCAATAAAGATGATTTTATTCATTACAGACCTACAGATAATCTTTCTTTCCCATAAAAACCTTGAGAAAGGTAGTTACTTCTAAATAATATCGACATGTTTGAAGAGTTTCTGTTGTGACTATTTGTTCAAAACTCAAATTAAAAAAAAACTTAAGAAAAAGGTGAATTCAACTGAAATAGTCACCGGATGCACCGTGGGTTCTGGCTTATAGTCCAAAAGATCAAAAAGGTCAAAATGCAGATATTTCTTTATTTTATTCCACTGTTCAGACAAAACAGGTTACAGGATTCTGCTACTGCTCTTACTCTGATTCCTGCACCTGTTCCTTTACTGATTGACTGACAACTGATGACAAACTGGCTGACTGGGACTGGGACTGGGACTGGGACTGGGACTGGGACTGAGACTGGGACTGAGACTGGGACTGGGACTGGGACTGGGACTGGGACTGAGACTGGGACTGGGACTGGGACTGGGACTGGGACTGGGACTGGGACTGGGACTGAGACTGGGACTGGGACTCGTAAAAAACCATATCACCACCCATGTGCGTACTGAGCTACCTAAGACCAACCTATTTATACCGTGAAACAACCCCCTCATATTTGATGTAAGTCCAGTTCTTTCATATGAGTGATGTGTTCTGTTAAGTTTGAGCATCCCTTAAGACAGAGAAAATGCTTGCAGTGAATTAATGTCCTCACTTTTAATAGCTGGCCAGTTGTTAATTTTGTCCATAAAAGCCTGTGCAATTTTATATTCGTTTCCAAAATGTTCAGAGAGAAGACTTTTAGCTTTAACGTAGCCTAATTTTGATGGTAAATGCTGGCAACTATGCACAAGGCCTCTAGGCTGCCCCCTAGTGTATTGTTCTAGAAAATGCAAACAGTCACTGAAGTTGGACGTTTTTGCCTCCACGCCGTTTTCAAACGATATTATAAATGATCTATATTGAAGAGGATCGCCATCTTGGTGGCAAGACAGAGCTTTGGTTTTGCTGAACCAACATGGCAGTGATGTCATTTTGCCTCTGCATGATGTTAATGATACTGGTTTGCTGATCCATTTGTCGTTCTGGTTGTGTTTGTGTTCGGACTTTGATCAGTTAACTGAGGACTGATCAGTGGCTTATCAACGCTTTGAATTGCTGTCTTTTGTTTTAGCCGGACAACTGGTTGCTCATAGATGGCAGAGGACATTTTAACATCGTCCTTATTTCCCTCTGGAACAAATGCATCGGCACATGGATCAAGTTTTAGCGCATAATGGGAATTGTACTTTTCAACATAAGAATTCACGCCATCAGAACATTTTGAGCCACACTGAGAATTTATTTCCAACACACAAAGTTTTGCATTAGCAGCCGCTAACTCTGTCTCAAGTTCAAGCTGCTCCTTTTCTTGTTTTTCCTCCAGAGCTTCTAGCTGATGTTTCCTTGGCTGACTGATCCTTGGTCTGGGACTGAGACTGGTAAAAAAACCATATGAACATTAAACACAAGACCAATGAAGTTATTTCAGACTGTCAGTTTGCTCTGGATCTCAGAGGGAGAGAATAAAACATTTCCCTGTTATGTTTGTGCTTGGAGCAGCTTTTAGCCAAACATCCTGCAGTGAGAACAGACACAGAATAAGACAATAAATTTGAGAAATTTTCAAATGTATTAAGTTTTTTAAATAATGTTTTGAACATTTAATGAAAAGACCTTCACAATGATATGCAGTACAATATGTATGGATGACCCACACTGTTTTATCTACAAGAAATTAAAAGTCAGATTCACAGAATTCTTTACATTTGGAACATTTTAAGCATTTTCATAACATTCAGCCATTTATGATTTTAGCAAATCCAGAGTAGAGATTTTTAAAGATTTTTATGCCTCTAGTTGTATTCATTAGTCAGTGGCTCCACAGTGGGCAGGATGAAATGCACGATCCCGCTCTAAACCACAGGACCTAATCTGGATTTTATAAAGATTTGTGTCTGAGATGTTTGCTGAGAATAATTAATATTTCTTTAACATAGTGAAAAACAAATATGAAGATAAACTTTGAGTTCTTATAAGACTCTGTCTTTATTTTGTTCTGTTTTTATCATGTAAATGTAACTTGAGTACTACTGTGTTTACAAAGGGATGAATTATTATTGAAGTTTGCATGTTTTTTCCAAGTGTTTAAGGAGTGGTACGTAAGAACTGAAGACTTTAGCCATTCCTCCCAGTTCTGCTTGTTTTCTAACTTCTTCCATGAATCTTTTTCTCATGTTTTCCATTTCTCTCCGGTGTTTCTCCTCCAGTTGTCTGATCTGCTTTTCATGCAGTTCTCTTTGAATTTTTTCTTCAGCTATTTTAGATTTTTCATATTGTTCCCTTTTCTTTTCATATTCTTCTTTTAGATTATTAATTCTCATCTCCTCTCTCAGCTGTCTCTGTTTTCCTTCCTCATGTCTTTTCTTCCACAACTCTTGTCTTTCTTTCTCCATCAGCCTTTGTTTCCCCTCCAGATCTCGTCTCTTTATCTCCAGGGACTGGTCAGTATCTCTACTATATAATCCTGATTGAATTCTTTTCTCCAAAGCTACCAGCTCATTCATCAACTTTATCTTTTCCATTTCTTCTTTTATTTCACTCCTCTTCTCTTCTTCCTCTCTATATTCCTGCTCTTTCTTTCGCTGCTCATATTCTCTCCTGATATTTTCCTCCATTTTTTGGAGAGATTTTCTTTGCAGTTCATTTTCTGCTTTCTGTTTTTCAAGTATTCTGTTCATGTTCTCTTTTTCTGCTGCATGTTTTCCTTCAAGTTCTTCTATCTTTCTCTTCATTTCTTCTTCTCTGTCTAGAATTTCCTGCATTTTCTTCTGTAAAGCAGCTTCAGCCGCCTGCAGCATCTCGTTGGTGAAGCAGCGTCCTCCATTTTCTTTCACCATGTCATCGATCTTTCTGATCAGCTCTCTGACATGAACTCGGCTGTCTACAGCATGATTATTAAACACATGGTATCTTCCTCCACAGTCAGCGATCAGCTTATTGAAAGAATCATCACTTTCATTCTGAATATAATCCTCGACAGTGAGGCCATCTCTTTCTAAGAAATCTCCTCCGGTTAAAAGAACGATGGTGAACTTCTCTGAATTCTTCCCAAAGATTTTCTTGATCATTTCTATCGTTTCCTTCTCCTCTGGTGTGAATCTGCCGATCTGTACAACCAGCAGGAAGACATGAGGACCTGGAGCTACCAGAGTAACACACTCCACCAGCTCATCCTGAATCTGTTCAAGACTCAAACTGTTGTCAAAAAGTCCAGGTGTGTCAACCACAAAAACTGACCGTCCATCTATTTCAGTCTTTTCCTTCACACATCGCTTTGTGACAGATCTCTGACTCATTTTTGCTTCAAACTCTTTTCTTCCCAGGATGGTGTTTCCTGTTGAACTCTTTCCACTGCCAGTCTTCCCGATCAGAACTATTCTGATGTTGTTTGGATTCTCTTGGTCAACTGTGGGATGAAATACATGAAATTTGAAAACGTCAGTAACACACAAAGATAACAAAAAACTGAAACGTAAACCATGTTGAAACAAGGACAGAAGTTTAGTTTCAAATCAGAGGTCTCAAACTCCACTTGCAGTGTAACTTTGAGATGTCTCTGTTTCAGCACATTTAGCTTTAATGTGTTATTGAAACACATCTGGCCAATGATTACCCTCATCAACAGCCAGATGTCAATTAGTGGTGGGTGAGCTGCAACCTTTTTAGCTCTTAAGAGTCAATTCTTTGAAGTGAACAATGGCGGACGGCTCCTCACTGTTTGGAATAATAAATTAGGAGCCATTTGGGAGCTGAAAGAACCAATTCTTTTTTGGGAGTTGAGCCACAAAGGCTGGAAAGAGCTGAACCTCCCATTTACCACTACACAGTTGGCAAAATAGAAATTATCATCTGCTTAAGAAAAGATGAAACACCTGCAAGACAAGAAAGCTGAACACCACGTGTTTCTTTCAGGTGACCAAGTACTGGTTTGCCTTTCTATTCTTAGAATAGCAACAAAACTTTTGGCACACACACTGAAAAAAAAATTAGTTGAACCAACTTAATCGAATTGCTTCAATTGGAAACAAGTAATTCAATTAAGTATTATCCAACTTAAACTGTTAAGTTGGATAATACTTAATAATGAATCTGTGTTCAGATTGCACTCTAAACAGCTTTAAGTCAGTCTTATTCAAATCATTTAGTTTACTTGAAATAAAGTTAAACTTAATAAATTGAGTTGGATAAACTTAATTGAATGACTTGTTACCAATTAAATCATATCAATTAAGTTGGTTCAATTACCACATTTTACGGACTATAGAGTTCAACTTACTATAAGTCGCACCCACAAAGTTAAAAAACAAAACAAAACTGGAAACGTACATATATAAGCCGCACCGGGTTATAAACCCCTGATATCTCCGTCGTTCTTGGTTTTTCACAATAAATCTGCTATTAAGGACGCAGCCCTCCGTCTCCAACTTCGTCCATGGATTCGTTCACGCCGAGTTTACATGCAGCGGCTCTATTTCCCTCCTGTACTGCCACATCGACAGCCTTCAACTTAAAAGCTGCATCATATGAACTTCTTCCTGTGGTTTCCATGAAGAGGTTTGAGTTTGAAAACATTTCTTCGTTGTGCCTGCTGCTAGCATGTGCTTGTTCTAAATGAAAATCAGAGCTTTCTTCTTTGATTTCCAATTTTGACTTCCAATGATTCACTTCCTGCTAAAGAGCCCCCTGGTGGTTGAAGAAAAATCCACAGAAAAGCCCCACCGGGCTACAAGCTGCCTGCTTCAAAACGTGGGAAAAAAGTAGCGCCTTATAGTCCAAAAAATATGAAAAATATGCTGCTGAGAGACTGCAGGACCACAGAAGAGCTGTTTTATTTTGTGCTTTTGCATCTCCGTAAATGGTGATAAATTGTGTAGATAAATGCTCATAGAAATGTTCAGCCACGACACATTTTATAACTAAATTACACATTTTTTTTGTGGAAATGAGTCAATAAATGCTGCTCCCATTCATTTTGGTTCTGGTCCCTGTTTGGTCCAGTTGAGTTTACAAAATCCAAACAAAAGAAATCTCACTGAAGTCCTGCAGGCGCATAGATATTGTTTTTGTTTCGTCAAATTTCTGAGATGAGAAAAATCTAAAACAATGTTTTTAAATTATCAACTAGCATAGTAAGTACCATAAAATATCCACACTAAAAAATTGTTTATTTAATTCCAGAATCACTTAGGAATTAGATAATGATTCTGATTTAAAATGAAGAAGCTGGAATGATGATTTCACTGTGAAAGTTTGAAGTACGATTTGATTTCTGGTTAAAGGAGTTCTCTACCGTCCACAGATGGGACAGAAGAGACTGGATTTATAGCCAAAATGAGGACATGCTAGTTTTTATCAATGATTTGGTTTTAATTCATTTACTTAAGCACAATGTTTTCTTCTATGGAGTTTCCCTAACCTTTCAGACCTTCAGCCTGAGAGAAAAATAGTTTTTTAAATTATTTACCAATGTTTAACCCGTGCATTTTGAGAATATTAATCATAATGTGGATGAACAGAACATAAGCAAAATTACAGAATATTTAACTCACAGTCCAGCGGAATAAGTTCCAGGCTGTGTCCGCGCTGCTCGGTTCTGACCTCATCTTCTACAAAAAATTATAAAAAATACAGCAAAGTTTTGTAAGTTATAACCAAACTCTAGTTCAGTAAATAAAATTTTTAAAACACTCTGAACCAAGCAAAACATACATCATCATTAGTGTAATATTTACATGTAGTGCTAAACTCCAGTGCAGTGACCAAAACTTTTTAAAACAAAATACCCAAAACGTAAGATTATTATTATTTGGATTACTGCATGTTAAAACTTACATTTGTGCTCAGTTACAGCAAAATTCTAAAAATAAAGGTCTAAATGTGAAAAAGGAAAATAAAATGCATAGCATGAATGCTGTTTGGTAAAACATCAGTAACTTAGTCAAAACATTATTTGTTATTAGATCTGTCAAAATTTAGGAGAACCTTAAAGAACAGTAAATGTTTGTGTTAAGTTTCAGTAAAGAACAATAAGACATTACTCTTTTAGAGTCTCATTTTCTTTTTTCTTCTTTTTATCATCATTGTGTTGCCTTTTGTTTTTCTTACAAGTCAAATAGCAAAAGAATTCATTCATTTCCAAAGTGGTAGTAACTTAACCTTTACATTTAATGACATCTGATGCTTATGTTTAATGTCCTTTCGTGATTTTTTGTAAGAATTCAAGGCCACATCACCTCTGTCTTTGACTGTAGCCCATGTCAAATAGTCCTCACCATATCTATCCTATTTAAGAATAAGAGAGTCAGCTGCATGTCTGAAAGCTGAAAGTTCATTTTGGGCCTTTCATCTAATTATTTTTATTGTTTGACAATAAAAATATACATTTAAGTTTTTTCTCCATCTAACTCCTGCATGTTATTATGCAAAGTTTGGATCACAGACCGTTATCAGATCTTTCCTGTCTGCAGTTAGTCTTTGTTTTTCCAGTTCGCTTGCTGTGAGCAAACTGGTCAGATCACCTGTTCTGGGTTGATGGGATGTGGGGAGCAGAGGTCATGCAGGGAGGGGCGGGGCTAAGAGCACACTCACCTTGACACCTGCTTATCATATAAAAATAATTTTCCAAAAGCTGGCAGGAATTGTAGCTGACTGGGCTAGAAAACATATTTAAATATGTTTAATATACTTAAACATGTTTAAATATAATCATCTCAAAATTAAATAATCTGTGAACTTGTACATTTTTGTGGGTTGTACTATGGAAGCTGGTGTCCTCTGGGCTCAGGTTTTTTTGTGCTTTTGTTTGTTTAGAGCTTAAACTGAACACGTCAGAGAGGAGGGAGTCAGGGGACATGCCTGGACATGCCTCTGGGATCCCCTATACATTCTGTCAACTGGCTTTGCTGAATACTTTGGTAGGTTCAGCCTTTTCTTTTTTGATACATTAAAGTCCCAGGCAGCCACCAAATCTCTTCTTTATGTCATTTTCCAATCAGCTAATTTCTTTTTCAGTTCTTTATGCAACTGAATAACCAATAAGAGTAAAACAACAAGTGTAGCGGTTGTACGAAGAATCACACCGGAATCACTCTGGAATCAACTCTGCGTTGTTTTATTCCTGTTCAAAACAAGAACATTTTAAATACTGAGGCTCCTGGGCTCCGGATTTCCCCAAACACCCTCTCCTCAGCGCAGCTTGGCGCGAACTCACACAGAAATGCATTAAACAAAACTAAAATTCTCTGATTCAATAATAAAATAAATCTACAGTCATACAAAACAATTAAAATAAAACCTAAACAGAAATAATAATAAAGAAATAATTACAATTTTCCACCATAACATAGAAATATACTAAATAAATTAATTTAAGAAACAACACACATACCTGTTCAAAACAAGAACATTTTAAATACTGAGGCTCCTGGGCTCCGGATTTCCCCAAACACCCTAACCAACCGAAAGAAAAACAATAAATAAATAAAAAAAATAACCACGTTGACAAAGAAAACTTGAAGGATGTCACCAATGTGGGAGACAAATGCCCAGTATAATGCTGCGCTAAACGTAAATATATATATATATGAGTTTACAACATATTTTTAAAACGTTTTCAATATTTTAATAAACAAATGAAAGACAACTTTGTACACCTACCTCTCCTCAGCGCAGCTTATGCGAACTGAGGAGGGCAGCGGAACACACAGGATATAAGCAGAAACAGGAAACAAAAAATAAAAGGTTCTCCGCCAAAATAAAATACAATTCCAGAACTAAGAAAAGCAAATAAAAATGTTTTGAGAAGGTTCATAAAATAAAATAGATTATAAATAAATAAAATTAACTCAGCTACATACTCCCCCCTGAACTTCTCAAAACAGTCACAGGTCAGATTGGAAGCAGCATACAAGATAACATCAGCTGAACTTAGCTATACTTCTTTGATAATCACCATGCACCCAAGGGTTTCTACATGTCGATAGAAAAGTGGCATTAAGTAGTTGGCCAGACTTTTAATGTCCACTTTGCATAAAAATGTGCCGACTACACATTCCCAACCTGATTACCAAATAACAGGTATCTTGATACACAGAATGACAGTAATAAAAGAAACTTTCATGTTCATAATGAACAGGAATATCCCAAAATGAACAAAAATTTGTTACTGGAACAGGGTCTTAGCTAACCCACCAACCATAAAACCTCCTTGTTTGGTTTTCTGTGTCATAGTCTGAATCAACCTATTCACTGGTTTCACTACCCTGCCCACTCTGGTCCTAATTTGGTCAATGGGTGCAGTTACTGTCAGTGCATCAGTGTCTACAACTTTCACAGTAGTTTCCCTTGCAGAGACTGGATCCTGAGACTGACTGCTGCTTATCTCCAGTTGTCCTCCAGTAATGTCATTCTGTCCATTGTCCTTATCTGCCGGAGGAACATTGAATGAACCCTCTGGTGCTCCTCCAAGACAACCATCTGATCCAGTTCCAACAGTTACTCCATTGTAGTCGCTCCTCTGCGGCTCAGCAATCGGAGGCTCAGGCTCAGCAACAGGAACTGAAGGGGAATTGAGGGCGGTGTCCCCTACTTCTGAGGAGTTCTCCAATGGAGTGACCTCTGCAACCCAGCTAGCAGTGCGCTCGGATTTGTGAAGTTCAAGTTCCTCCAAAAACAGACTTCTATCGCCTTCTTCTTCCTCTTGCGACTCCTGACCAACACTGGAAAATGAAGGCTCTGCGTCATGATCCACATGTATTGGCAGGAAACTCGCTTGCAAGAGCAAATTTCTGTGAACCACTTTTTCATGTCCGTTGTTAGGGTTTCTAATGCGGTAGGTGTGACATCTTGAATCCTTTGAGATCACCGTGTACAGGGTCGACTCCCACCTATCAGCAAGTTTTCTGCGCCCACGTTCACCTCTGTTGGCTAAGAGGACTTGATCACCCTCTTCAATGTCAGCACCTTTCACACCCTTATTGTAGAGCTCAGCCTGCCGCTGTTGTTTTGCACTGGCATGAACTTGAGCAACACAAAGAGCCTCCTTGAGGTCATCTCTCATCCTTTTAACATAACTGTCATAATCTGTGATGTCATTGTCTCTTTCCACACTGTGGAACATAACATCTACTGGTAATCTAGGAACCCGACCATACATAAGGAAGAATGGGGCATAGCCGGTCGACTCATGAGCAGTACAGTTGTGGAAGGTCAGTGTTTGCAGCATCTGAGGCCACCTTTGCTTTTCTCTGGGAGGTAGTGCTCTAATCATATTTCCTAAAGTCCTGTTGAACCTCTCAGTGTGACCATTCCCCATAGGATGGTAGGGTGTTGTTCTGGACTTCTTCACACCTGCTATCTGAAGTAGCTCTTGGATAAGCTGGCTCTCAAAATTCGCACCCTGGTCTGAATGTATTCTCTGCGGGAAACCATATACACAAAAGTACTTATCCCACAGCTGACGTGCAACCTGTTTTGCGGACTGGTCTGAACACTTGAAGGCATGAGCCATCTTAGTGAAGTGGTCTGTCACCACTAACACGTCCACACTCTTTCCATTAGAGTCTTCTGCAGACCAGAAGTCCAGACAAACTAACTCCAAGGGGCTTGTGGTTTTGATGCTTTCGAGCTGTGCTCTTCCCTCAGGCTCCAATGTCTTACTAACAATACAACGCTTACATAACATTTTACATAGTCTCTGACGTCTCTTTCCATTTCAATCCAAAAGAACCTTTGTCTTGAAAGGTATAAAGTTCTACTCTGACCCTGGTGGCCAGCATTATCATGCACACCAGTGAGAACTTGGCTTATCAAAGAGGAAGGCGTCATGTACTGATGTCGCTTTTTCCCTGTCAATGGGTCTTTGCAAACTCTGTACAGGATGTCATCCTGCATCTTCAGTTTTTCCCACTGTTTTAGGATTTTGAGCACCTTCAAAGGCAACCCAGCTCTCTCTCGTCTTGATGGTCGTCTCCCTCGGCTGACAAATGGGATGACATGGGACAGGACAGGATCATTCCTCTGGTTATCATGAAGCTCTTGAAGTGAAAAACAGGCAGAGGGTCTTCACCTGGCAGAGCCAATGTCTCCAGATCCTGGGCCAGCCATGAAACCACTCTCTGCCTAAAACCTTCATCCCACTCCAGATGACCGGCTAATACTGCAGACACTTCACAGTCAGATAGGGACTGACTTTCCAGCTCACCCAATGGGCCTGTATGATGCATGTTTTGGTGGTTGACACCAATCCTGAATGTTTCCTGAATTAAAGCTTCTTGCACTTGTTGCGTCTCCCGCACAAGGTCATCATATGGTTCATTCAAAATCCGCTGACAGACACGATCCTGGGCAAAGGGCTTTCTGCTGAGAGCATCAGCAACGATGTTTTTACTGCCAGGTATATACTTGATGCTGAAGTTGTATGGTGCTAACTTAGCAACCCACCGTTGCTCACATGCATCAAGTTTGGGTTTTGTGAGGATGTATGTCAGGGGATTATTGTCAGTCCAGACAGTGAAAGTATGCCCTTTAAGCCAGTGACTGAATTTATCATACAGCCCACTTCAACGCCAGAAACTCAAGGCGATGAGCTGGGTAGTTACTCTGGGCACGCGTTAGAGCTTTACTGGCGAAGGCAATGGGTCGTGCTCTACTTTCACCCTCCTGAATCTGAGACAAAACAGCCCCCAACCCATCCTGTGAGGCATCTGTAGACAGAATGAAAGGGCGACTGAAATCAGGGTGTGCGAGCACCACAGTCTCCAACAGTGCATTTTTTAGGTCTTCAAATGCACAGTGATGTTCCTCTTTCCAGTCATGTGGATGTAACTTCTTAAAAGCTGCTGGACCCCGTCCATTCAGTTTTCTTCCTTTGGGTGCGGCAGTCAAAGTGAACAATGGTTTGGCAATGCGTGAACAGTCTGGTATAAACTGCTGGTAATACATCACCATCCCCAAAAATGACTTGATCTTTTTTTGTGAGGGTGTAACACCATCCTCCATCATCAGATCAGACTCTGTCATAGCAACAACTGCTTGAACTTTATCGGGATCGGTTGACACACCATTTTCACCCACAACATGCCCCAAAAACTTCACACTCCTCCTGAATAGTTGGCATTTCTTGGGAGCCAGTTTTAAGCCATGGACATGCAGCCTGCTGAAGACAACCTCGAGCCTCCTCAGAGCTTCTGCCTCATCAGGAGCATATACAAGCAAATCGTCCAAATAACAAAGCAGCGTCAAGAAGTTCTGATCACCAAAGATGTTCATCATGAGGCGCATGAAGTTGGCAGGACTGTTACAGAGGCCCTGAGGTAGCCTGTTAAACTCATACAGCCCCATGGGTGTGGTGAAGGCTGTTAGTTTTTTATCATCCTCTGCCATGGCAATGTTATAAAAACCAGAGGTGAGATCCATGGCACAAAATATGGCACTGCCACCCAAAGCTGTCAAGCAGTCTGATTGATGCGGCAACGGGTGAGCATCCTTAACTGTACGAGCGTTTAGCCAGCGATAGTCCACACAGACCCTTAGATCTCCATTCCTCTTCCACACCAGCACTACAGGAGACGCCCACTCACTGTTGGATTTGCGAATGATTTCCCGTTCTTCCATTTCTGTGAGAACTTGTCGCAGCTTGTGATACTGCCCTGGTGGAACACGTCGATATGGAAGCCTGAATGGTCGATCATCTGAAAGGCGGATACGATGGACAAAATCTTTGGCCAGCCCACAATCAAGTTTGCTTCTTGAAAAAATGCCTTCATATTCCTGAATCAGCTGCAACAGTTTTGACTTCCAATAATCAGACACCTCACAAGAGTCAATGTCCAGGTCTTCCAGCCCCAAGTCACTCAGGGTGTTACGGAAGCTGGTACAGGGAAAGTCAGAGCTGATTGTTTTGTCATTTTTCAATGTCTGACTATTGGTACTGACTTTAGCGTCTAGCACCTGGTCAGGGGTCACATCCAGGTCTTCAAGGGCTATACAGGTGGACACCTCTGCTACTTTGGTGCGACGTTTTAATGTGATGGCCTTATCAGAGGTGTTAAGGACACGCACTGGGACCCACCTGTCACCATTCATGGAAGCCACCGATCTACAGACAATAATGTCTTTCTTATGGATCTGTGTTTTGGCTGATGGCTCAACTAGAATGGCACTGCCCTCAGAGAGAGGCGAATTTTTGGGGAGTCTACCCCAAATCAAATGTTCTTGCTTTGGGAGAAGAGTGACTGCCTGCACCAGTTCAGCTGTTCCAATAAAATCTGGGATTACACCTCCTCTCCATCTCTCAATACCAGACAGCATACTAAGAAACTGTATTACTTCTGGTGTTTGGGCAGATTCTGGTTTACACATGACTTGCCAAAAGTGAGGAGACTGTTTGAACTGGTTTAAAAGGTGTTTGATGACATTTGTGCCCAGAATTAGCTGATCTTTCTGTCCAGGGACCACTAGAGCTGGAACACTAAATATACAGCCATACACTTCCATTTTCAATTCATGGATGCATTTGGGTTTTACTTGAACTCCTCCACCCTACAAGAACAATATCATTATGGCTGGAGTCAGGTTGGGATGCAAGCCCTGCATTCTTAAGAAGTTGTTCAGCTTCTGCACTGATAGTGCAGGCCATGGAGCCAGTGTCTAAAAGGGCTTGCAATGACACTTTATCCCCAACCTGTGCATCAGTGTAAAAGAGGCTGTCAGCCTTGTCTAGTCTGGCTATGTTTTGAAACAACACAAAAGTATTAGATGGAGCAGATTTCAAACTTTCTGCATACACAGATTGTATATCTTCTTTTGAGGCGAGGGACCCATCATACTCACTCACACAGTGCCCTCCCGAATGTGAGTGGCTTAGTTTCCCTGGTCAGCTGAGCCTCCAACTCGCTGAGAGTCTGTGATTTTTTGACAGTTTCTTCGCTGGTGTCCAATCTCAAGACAGGCCAGGCATCTCCTCTCTCTCATGCAGTGTGTTCTTGTAGAGTGGTTACTGTTGCCACATACTTGACATGGAGAAGGCCGAGTGGTAGGGAAAAACTGAGGCTGAGTATCACCAACGGGTTGGGCAGTGCGTTCTAATACTCTCTCAAGCATAGTTAACACCCGTTCCAGAGCACCTGACTCTGCAGTACGATCATTCGAGCTGGGAAAACTGACAGGAGTAATTTTGACAGTGTTCACTTGCCTACGTTCTACTTCAGGCTCTGAATGGTCAAGTGCTGCTGTTGCAGTAGCAATCTGGAGAGCTTTTGCTGCAGTTGCCTGTGGTCTCTTCACTTGCTGCTCTCTTTGATGCTCATCGATAGCCTCCTGCACCTCAGTGAGTGTCCACTTAGTGGTGGGCTTACACTTGAAAACACAGGCAAGACTAGGATCAGGACAATTTCTGATGAACATCATGGCTATTTCTGCATCCATTTTATTCAGGCTGCTCCTTGATCTTTCAAGTGTCTGTCAACATTTTCAGCAGCTGTGTTAAGTCTAACCCAGTAGTCCACTGGTGTCTCATTTGCCATCGGCTGAGTGGCATAGAAATCAGCCAGTGGTAAGCAAGACCCAGGAATGTCGCTAAAATAGCGCCTCAGAATGTTATAAACTGCCTCAGGGTTTAAAGGTGTGGTAGAAAGACTACTCTTTAATCCGATCTTTACAATGCTCTTTGCTTTGCCAAGCAGGTGGTTCAGGATTTCGTCAGTTTTTTCCTCAGCTGAAAATCCCTTCTTACGCAAGTAGACCTCCATCATTTCTATCCACTCATGAACAGAGATCTTATCATCACCATCACCACGATAAATAGGAGGTTCCCTAATATCTGGTTTCACCACCAGGCTCATTTTTGACAGATCAATAACTGTGTTAGATGTCTCATTTTGCACACACTGTGATGGTGGAGACTTCTCTGGAGTGGGGTGAGATCCACTGTGTAACAAACGGCTGGTAATGGCCTCACCAATTTGGCTCCCTATTTCACCAATGAGGTCACGTAACTGTTGCATGGTGTTTTCATTATTAGTTACAGGGGTGGAAAACTGGGGCTCCAGCTGAGGTATCTCAATAATCTCTTCTGTTTCTGATGAACCCTCATCAATCATTTGAGTACTACTCTGGACTAACAGCCCTCTGCCACGCCCAACTACTGGTGTGAAAACATTAAAGGTACTATGACCTCTGCCTGCCATGTTGCACGCAGTACAAAAGCAGTAATGTAAAAAAAAAATTTACCAAAAGGATTTCACAGTTCACAAAAAAATGGCTTTGACAAACTAATATAGTGATTTGACTGATTGTTTAAAGTCTCTGTGTTCATAAAAGCGATCGTAACCTCGACAGTAATGAACAAGATCCACAGGTCGACCAACTGGATGACATCAGCGTCACTAGCACACAGCTGAACCCTCGGCGGTCGGCAGTGGCTAACCAATGGATCCGGGTCACGGCACCAAATGTAGCGGTTGTAGGAAGAATCACACCGGAATCACTCTGGAATCAACTCTGCGTTGTTTTATTCCTGTTCAAAACAAGAACATTTTAAATACTGCAGCTCCTGGGCTCCGGATTTTCCCCCAAACACCCTAACCAACCGAAAGGAAAAAAATAAAAAAATAAAAAAATTGACAAAGAAAACTTGAAGGGTGTCACCAATGTGGGAGACAAATGCCCAGCATAGTGCTGCGCTAAACATAAATACATATATATGAATTTACAACATATTTTTTTGAACGTTTTCAATATTTTAATACACAAATGAAAGACAACTTTATACACCTACCTCTCCTCAGCGCAGCTTGGCGCGAACTGAGGAGGGCAGCGGGAACACACAGGATATAACGCAGAAACAGGAAACAAGAAAATAAAAGCTTCTCCGCCAAAATAAAATACAATTCCAGAACTAAGAAAAGCAAATAAAAATGTTTTGAGAAGGTTCATAAAATAAAATAGATTATAAATAAATAAAATTAACTCAGCTACACGTGTTCATTCCTTTAACCAGGGTTGTGCCATTGGCTTTGACCTCTTCAGCCTAAATGGGGCTACAGAGTCCAAAACCTCCATGCAAGTTTCATTAAAACTAGAAATTAGTTTACCTGGATTAAGGTTTTGTGAATCAGAATGATGTATTTGGCTAAAAATGCTAGAGAATAAGGTCGCTGTTTGGGGATTTTTTATAAGTTGATCAAACTCTGAGACAGTTTAACAGAGAACAGTAAAGCAAAATGTTCAGAAAAATGTGTTTCACAGAACTCAGTCATGTTTACATTGAGGCTAAAAGACGGCGCCAGGTCCAGCATGTGTCCGTTTTCATGTGTCATGCCAAACACCAAGTCTGGTGAAAAGAGTCAATGAAGTTTAAAAACTCTTCATCCTTCAGGTCTGGATTTACAGAAGACGTGTACATTGAAGTTCCCAGCAATGAGAAAGAGATCCTGTCTCAGCGATAGGCCACTTCACAAAGTCCATAAACTCCTGAATAAAATCTTTATTAAACTTAGGCGGCCAATTCACCAGAGCACACAGGACTCAAAGTTAACAAAGTTAATTGTTCATGATTCATGATGCAGCTCTGGACTTCCTGTCACAGCAGAAAACACAGAGCAGAACTTCAGGAACTTACACACAATGACTTGAACTTGGTTCTTCTGCAGAACCAAGTTCCAAGAAGCCAAATGTTGTGATAACGGAAACAGTAGTTCTGTCCGTGTTTGGGATTGTTGCTGGATTACCGCTCAGTTTCTGATGTGTCTCATGAAAGGACGCAGACTGATTTTGGACCTTCTTGATCCAGAAGCTGCTGAACCAGTTCATCTATTTCTCGTTCATGAACTTTCTGAAGGTGTTCAGTCTCCTGCTCAGTTTTTCCTCGCTTCATCTGGTCTTCATGTCTTGTCAACAATTCCTTGATTTTTTTCAGATGTTCTTTCTTTCTGGTGACACATTTCACCAAGTCAAAGATTTGCTTGTGGTGCTTTGCTCTGGCTTCCTTTTCGTTGAGCTCTTTCAGCGCCTTCAGCATGTCATATTTATCATCTTTGTCTTTCAGTTGATTTTCATGCACTTTTTTCTGAGCTGCAAATTCTTGGCTGTATTTCTCTTTGAACTCATTAAACTCTTCAGCTTGTTTTCTGGCTTCTTCCTTGTGAGTCTCTCTTAGTTTCTCCACCTCCTTCTGATGTTTCTCGTCTTGTTCTTCTCGGTATTTTGCCTCCTTTTCTGTTCTCATGTCATATTCTTGTTTCTGTTTTTCATATTCTTGTTTCAGTCGCTCGTACTCCTCTTTCAGTCTTTTCTCCTCCTTTTGTCTCCGTTTATCTTCTTGTTTGTTTTTCTCCTTTAACATTTTCACTTCTTGTTCCCAGGCTTCATGTTTCTTTAGGATGGATTGATGATTCTGGAGGCCGGTTTCACTTTTAGATGTTTTCAGTTTTTCTTCCCATGCCTCTTTCTCACGTTTCAGTTTTATTTTTTCTTCTTTTCTCCTGGCTTCCTCCTTCATCTTGTCCTTCTCCGCCTCCTGGAGACATCTCTCTATGTGCTTGATTTTTATGTCTTTCTGCTTAATTTGTAGTTCAGTTTTTGCTTTTACCTCCATCATCTCCCTTTCCATGTCGTCTTTTTCTTTCTGATGTTTTCTTAGTAGTCCGTCAATCTTTTGCAGCATCTCTTCCTCCTTTTCTTTCAGGATTTTTTCCATTTTTCTCCGTATTGCTGCTTCAGCCTCCTGCAGCAGGTCGTTGGTGAAGCACCTGCCTCCGTTCTCCTCTACCAGCTGATCAATCTTTTTGAGCAGCTCTGTGACTTGTGTGTGGTTCTGGTCATGGTAGTTTTCCAACACATGGTGTCTTTTTCCACAGTCCTCAATGAGCTTCTTAAAGGACTCATCTGAATTATCCTTAATAAAATCTTCAATAGATTTATTATGACGGTCCAGTTCACCCCCATGTGTGAACAGGATGATGGTGAAGTTCTCTGCACTTTTTCCAAAGCCTTCCTTTACTAATTTTAACGTCTCCTTCTCCTCTGGTGTTAATCGTCTGATCGGTAAGACCAACAGGAAGACATGTGGACCCGGAGCCAGGAGACTCATGCATTTCAGCAGCTCTTCTTGCACTTCTTCATGAGACAAACTGTTGTCAAAGAGGCCTGGAGTGTCGACCACAGCAACAGGACGGCCGTCCACTTCACTCTGGGCTTTCTGGCAACGCTTCGTGACTGAATTTGTAGCTGGTTTGGCTTCAAAGTAGTTTCCTCCCAGGATGGTGTTTCCTGACAAACTTTTTCCGCAGCCAGTCTTTCCGATCAGAACGATCCTGAGACACTCAGGATCCTCCGTCTCTGAGTCACCTGTAACAGAAACGGTCCACAGGTCACAGGTCAACTAACTACATACCAACTGAAAAGATGAGTTCACTGAAAATAGGAAAAAAGCAATCTCAACAGAACCAGTCATCAGATGAAAATAATGATTGAAACATCTGATAATTAACAACTCTAAGCTGCGACAGAAACAGTTTGGTACATTCACCTCACTGTGTTACAGCTGCTGCCTTTCAGATGCTGGTTCTGTTGTCCAGACTGCGGGTCACTTTGGACCAACTTCCTGCAACTCTTTTTTAATCTTCCTTTCTGAGACTGAACTATTTGGCCATTCTCTTCCTAATAATCAGAAGGACTTGATAATTTTGATAAATATTTCTAATTTTCTTAATAAATGAATTTGGATCAATAATAGATATTCATTGCCAAACCTATTGATGAACAATGTTCTTCATGTAGAAAAAGCTTTATTGATCCTCACCCATTAAGATAATTTTTGGTGCCTGGTTTGGTAGCTGGGCTTGTAGTCTGATGATGCTCTTCCTCTGCTGTATGACTTTATCTTTGTAAGCTTCTGCCAGGGCGATTGATGTGTAGGATTTCTGTCTCATCTTTTCCACAAACTCTATTACAGTAGAGAACTGATTCCTGTCACTGTTATTGACGACTACATATCTTCTTCCACAGATCTGGAGGAGATCCTGGATGTCTTTGTCTCGTTTAATAAATGCAGTGACAGCAGGAGCTGCAGCATCAGTGTCTGTGGTGAAGAGGATGATGGTGAAGTCATGGACTCTAGAGCTGAATGTGTCCTGGATGGTGTGTAACTCTCCCTTGTCTTCATCAGTGAGGGGACCCACAGGTAGGACCAGGATGAAGGCGTGGACACCCTCAGGATCACAGAGGGAGACACACCTGAAGGATTCCTCCATTACTTCCTGCTCAGATTTTCCGTACAGTGAAGGCATCTCCAGAATAGAAACCCAACGTCCAAACGCCTCTCCCTGGTTTCTAACACACTCTGAAATCTTGGAGACTGACTGAAGCTCTTTCTGACCCAGAATGACCTTGGCTGCTGCCGTCTTGCCTGCTCCTCTCCTCCCAAACAGAACCAGGTTTATCCAAGGCAGGGTCTGCTCACATTTCATGGCTTCTTCACCGTCTTTGATGGTCAGGAAGGCACGTCTGTTTTTGTTGGCGATGTCTTCAATCTTCATCATTAATTTCTGGTGATTATTCTCAACTAGGTTGTAGCATCGACCTTCACATTCTCTGATTAGTGAACTAAGAGCAAAACTAGTTTCATTTCCTTCTTCAGTTATGACGATCATTGAGTGTTTAAATGCATCTTCTCCAAACAAACTCAGGGTGGCCTTCAGAGTCTGTCTGTCTTTCTCTGTGAAGTCTGAAGGTTTCACCACCAGCAGCAGAACATTTGGACCAGGAGGACAGAGATCCATGCAGCTCCTCAGCTCCTCTTTCACCACTTTTTGAGACTGAACTTCAGGAGTTTTCACTACAGTCAATAACTTTCCATCCCACCAGCCATGCTCATCTAGCTTGGCCTGATAAAATGTTGGCAGTCGAGCAATTTTTTTGTCGATGATAAAGTTGCTGAGTTGTGTCCTGTTTGACTGAGTTGCTCCAACAAGTAAAATCCTGAGACCTCGTTCTGTGAAGCAACACACTGGAGTTAATGAATTTCATTTAAAAACTGGTTATATGACCAGGATACATATAAATATATCATCTACACCCCATCAACATTAATTCATATTAGAAACCTGCATATTTTTGTTTGGAAGCAGCAATAAAACAATTTAAATAAATCACCACAGCAGTTTTTCGTTGCCAGACTCACCAGCAGCAGAACCCAAATGAGCGTCTCTCATTGGTCCGATGCTCCGCTGGTCGACGATTAAATGCTTCTCATTGTTGATCTCTACAAAGTTCCTAAGTGACCTCAGCGTCTCCAGAATGTCACCATGTCCAACAATGAGAGAGTTAAATCTGCATCTCCTGATCAGTTCTTGTAAAGGCTCGTTTGAGTTTGTTTCCTTCGGCGTAGATTTCGACATTAGAACCACTGAATGACCAAATGCTTGATCACTAAACAGTTCTAGGACTTGGCAGAACTTCTTCTTCTGCTCATTTGTGAAGCTTTCAGGTTGTACAACCAACAAGAACAAGTGAGGTCCAGGATCAGAGAGGCTCACACAATGTTCCACTTGTTCTTTAAGTTTGTCTTGAGGAATCTTCTGATGAAGCAGATCTGGGGTGTTGATGACAACAACGTTTGTCTTCTGGATCATTTCATGGACTCTCATGGAAGAGTTTGGTTGCCCTTCAGTGTTGAAGGCAGATACTCCCAGAATTGAGTTTCCAATTCGACTCTTTTCTGACCAGCTCTCCCCCAAGAGGATAAGCCTTAATTCTGTTACTGCAAAGAAAATACATAAAAATAACTGCAATAGACTGAAAATGAAATATCATGCATGCATGACAACCTGGAGTTTTCCCAAACTTACTGCTGGGTGGCAGAAATTCTTTGCTGCTTCTCCTCCTTAATTGGGGTTTTCTTTCTGAAACAGTAAGAATATTAAAAAAACAGCTCAATATTATATTTTGTTTAGTAGTTTTCCAGTATTTGACTTTTTAAAGGATCATGGAATAAAGATTAGTATATTATGGGAACATCCCACTACAGCACAAGGAAATCATGTAGGGCAGCAGTAGGACCAACTAATCTGGTGGTAAAACAGAAAACCATCATAATTTGACATCTTTTATTCCCTCTTATAAAACTCAAGTACAGGAGTGTAAAACGGTACTTTGGAGGACTTTGATTCAGACTCTGATCAGGAGGAAGTGTTGCAGTCACAAGAAAATAAAATCTGCATGAATTCAACCGGGGAAGTGGGAGTTGGGATTAACGTCCCCCCCCACCCCCCCATGAACAGCATTCCAGCCAAAACTGTTGGAAAACTCAGGAATCTCTACAGCAGCAGTGGTCGTGGTTTCCTGTACCGCCATGCAAACACAACGTTTAATCTTTTCTGTTTGGAGCTGCAGACGTTACTTTGAACACTGATTACAGTAAAGGGTTAAATTCTACCTCAGCAGCTTAACGCCGCCATAAAATGTCATAACTTATTATAAATATTTTACTAGTGAGGAGTGGCAGAGGTCAAGGTTTGCTTGGTTCAGAACCAACACTTGAAATTAGCATAATTACAATATGGTGAAGTTTCTTGGTTTGTTTTTGTCTCTAAGACAATTTTAGTTTACTGCAGAATGTTTGAACACGTCTCACAAGAGGAAATACACAAAAACAAACTTCACTTCAATTGAGACAAATTATAGGAAGAATCTTAAATGGTCCCCAAATAAAAAGGGAGTTTGTCAGAAGAATATAACATTTCTGTAATGTTACTGCTATTTAAATTAAACAAGTAGCACATTATGAATATTGTCAGTTTAGTGTTTTGACTCACCAGATGCTCCTGTTGCCATGGTGTCACGTCACAGGGGGGGTGGGGGGGTCGTCTATCTCCAGCAGTGATTGGAAGAAGATGCAAGTTCTTGTGCTTCAATAACATCAATAAATATGGTTATTGTTAGACAAAGGTCTCGTATCTGAAAGAAATTTACTTTTCAGTGAATAAAACCAAACTGCAGTTCACTAAATGTTTATTCATACTGCTTAGACTAATGATGCATTGTGTTTTAACACTTTCTAATGATTCCCAGGTTCACCAAGAGAACAACTGTTAATTTTCAAAAGAAAATAAGAACCAATAAAATGAAGATACAGTTTTGTTTCAATCCATTGACAAAAATCCTCATTTGCTACCAGATTACCAATTATGAATGTTAGCTGCTGCCTTGAACCAATAATCACAGTTATTTTACTCTTTATTACTAATTTAATGTAATTTCTCTATACTTACAAAAAGCTAATTTGGCTACATTTCATCTTCCTCTTGTTGCTCTTTTCACTGTGGCTCAAATATAATATTATGTTCATGTGAACTTTGGACCTCATCTGAATCAAAAGGACAAAACTGATTTCTTATTGGATCCACACTCAGATTCTGTCAACAACACATTGAATTAATTCATTAATGTAACTCACTGGATCTCCAACGTCTGGAGACAGAAGAGACACAAGGTGTTTGTGCAGAAGACATGAAGTCAACTAGTTTATCAAAGCTTCACTTTACATGCTGACTGTTTCGATCATATTTTAAAAGGTTTGGATTAATTTTACCAACCTGACATGTTGGATAGTTGCTGCATCATTGAATCTTTGTGCTTCCAAACAAACATGTTGACGCTGAAATAAAACCTCTCTGTTCTCTCTGTTCTCCTCTCTGTTCTCTCTGTTCTTCTCTCTGTTCTCCTCTCTGTTCTCCTCTCTGTTCTCCACCCGGCTCAGTGGGAGGGACAGCAGGCCAGCTAATGTTTAACCTGTAAGATTAATTTACTCTGGTTTTCCAGCCTCAGTTTGCTTCACTAATTATCACTAGACAGTCTGAAACTATAAAGACATTTAGTGTGATGAATCTCTCTCTCTCTCCTTCCTGCAGCAGTTTCTGCCACATTTTAATTCATCATTTCTACTTTCAGTAATAATCTGGTAAATTAAACTCTCGCTCTGCTCCTGTGTCAGTTATTATGTTCCTGGTGAAGCTTCAGTTACAGAATGATTCCCTCCAACTCCACATGTTGGACATTATAATCTGGATTATAATCTGGATTATTCATTTTTCTCGGGAAAGGAGCCACTTCATACCATATACATACATACTGGTATGTATAAGCTGTCATGTAAACCATGTTGTGTTGAAATGTGGCACAGAAACTTCTTTCATTACATCTTACAATTAATCAATCAATCAATCAATCAAACTTTATTTGTATAGCATATTTCAGCATCAAGGCATTTCAAAGTGCTTTACATCAAATCAAACACAAAACACAATGCAACATAGAATCAACAATAAAAACACAACATAGTCAGGTTTCGTCAATAAATTTATAATTGATTACGTTTCTAATAAAACTCTAAACAAGTGGGTTTTTAGTTGAGATTTAAAGGAAGTCAGTGTTTCAGCTGTTTTACAGTTTTCTGGAAGTTTGTTCCAGATTTTTGGTGCATAGATGCTGAATGCTGCTTCTCCTCGTTTGGTTCTGGTTCTGGGGATGCAGAGCAGAACCAGAACCAGAACCTGAGAGGTTCTGGAAGGTTGATACAACAGCAGCAGATCTTTAATGTATTGTGGTGCTAAACCATTCAGTGATTTATAAACTAACAACAGTATTTTAAAGTCTATTCTTTGAGCTACAGGGATCCAGTGGAGGGACTTTAAAACTGGTGTTATGTGCTCTATCTTCCTGGTTTTAGTCAGAACTCCAGCAGCAGCATTCTGGATCAGCTGCAGCTGTTTGATTGATTTGTTGGACAGACCTGTGAAGACGCCGTTGCAATAATCAATACGACTGAAGATAAACGCATGGATGAGTTTCTGTAAGGTATTCAACGTACACAGCCAGAGTTTATACTTTATGGAAAATCTCCATCAGGTCTTGGATTCGTCTCCATTCTGAGATTGAAAGGAAGAGAATAATCATTTTTATTATGATTTATGATAAGGTTAAATTTATCATAAACGTATCTATAATGATAAGTTTAACCTTCATCTCTCAGGCTGCTGGTAGTTTTACTCCACAGTTTCATATTTTAACAGTTTGCATTTTTTATATCTGGAAGAGAAAAACTAATAATCTATGATCAGAATCTCAGGTTCTGTTTGTCTTACAGTATTAAAACTCATTTAACATTAAAGAAGCCACATGTTTGTGCTGCGTTTGTGTCTCTGTGGCTGAGAAAGTTTGACTTCTTTAGATTAATGTTGGTTAAACTTCAGACATTAAACCAAACCTTACAAGTTTAAATTTGAACCAAATTCCTGTTCTTTTAAGCTTTAGATCTAAACAAACCTTCACTTTCATCGTGTTCAAGCAGCTTTGGGTTTTAGACGTTTCTCTGGTTCAGATCAACAGATAGAAAATGAATTAATTTTACTGTGTCACCGATGTAACAGCAGGTTTTCACAAAATACCAAAAAGTCCTAAAAATATATAAAAAGATTAATAATAAAAATGTACTAAAAACAAGATTATACCATAATTAGTTGATGTGCAGTTAGAGTAGAAATATAAAATCCAACAGATTTGCAGGTGAAAAGGATATTTCTTTTAATATTCAGACATGAGGCACTAATTTATATTATCAATACCAGCCATCAGAACCGATCAGTATGGAGTGAAAATAGTGTCAAAATACCTCTGTGTGTGAAATACTGGATCTGTAACTCGTGTGAGAATCTTTGTGTAACTTTTGATAGTTGTATCAGTGAAAAATGATTTATAAACTGTAAAAGAAAATTTGTGTGTAACTCTGGGTTCTTGTAAATCTATTGTCAAATGCATAAAAAATATGAAGAAATTATGAAAACACAATAAAAGTGCACACACAATTACAATTTCTACAAACGTTACATTCAATTTTTTAAAACTACGTCACACAAATCTGATAAATATAAATTCAAACCTTCTCCTGCACCTACAAATGTTAAATAAGTAACACGAGTATCCAGACACACACACACACACACACACACACACACACACACGCCCACACACACACGCCCACACACACACATAAAACTGCATCTACACACAGATCCGGTCAGGAGAGCGTGACTATGGGGAGGATTGAATCTTTCTGAAGATGAAAACACACAAAGTAGGAACAAAATCAGCAACATGGAGATAAAACTATTGTCAAACAGAGTATTTAATAATCTCACTACTGTCCTGTTTATCGTTCATATATTTATAAATCTGACAAACAAAGAAAGTTGTGACTGTATGATACAAAGATATAAGAAATGCCACAGCTCCACCTGCTGGAGACCCAAAGAAAAAACAAGTGAGTCCTGGAAACAAACGCCAAGGGTCTCGTGTAGAAAGAGGCACAAAAAATGTGCAGCGCCATTAATAAAATCTTTCTTTCCCATAAAAACCTTGAGAAATGTAGATCCAGATAAACAATAAGATGTTTGAAGAGTTTCTGTCAGGTTTCAGAGATCATGGCAGCTCTGAAACAGACCTGCTAGTTGCTAACAATTTCTTCTTGGCCTCAGAAAACGGACCCGTGTCTGTTCTGGTTTCTCCAGATCTCAGTGCTGCTTGTGATCCAAACGTTGCAGCAAATGTGAAGACAGAGGATTTTAGTCCAGGTCTGGATCGTTAGTTTGGTTTTTATGATCATCCTGATGATCCACAATTCAAAATCCATGTCTGATTTTTATCTGTTCATTTCAGTACATCTTGTAGTTAAAACTTTTGTCAGTTTTAACTTATTTCAGAGACCATTGTGGGCTTTTCAAAAGTAAACGGATTGCACTTCAATACCAAACTGTAAGCAATCAGAAGAAGAAATGTTACTGAAAGGTTTAAGAATATTATTGGGAAAAAACAAACAAATCAATCAAATTTAAAGAAGTGGATCCGACCTGGTAGGATTTATTATCCTCAGAGTTTCCCACCTGATAACGGAGGTTTTGGGTTTGTTGATCCCAGCGGTGGATCGACCAACAGCCTTCGTCTCCCTTAAATCCTAAACCAGGTTTGAGGCTGGAGTTTATTCCGGGTCGGTACCAAAACTCTGTTCATCAACATCTTTGGATGTTCAGATGAGATCTGGGATTCAACAACAAATTGTTGTGGAAAAAAACTATTTTACCAATAACTGTCAGATTTATTCATGTATTGAACAAAAACAGAGAGTTTGTAGACAATCAGTAAAGAAGCAGGTCTGGATGAAAAACTGCCAGGCAGTTTTATACCAAAGATAAAGAATTAAAACAAGAGACAGTCTGGAAAGAACCTCTGACCTTCTACATGAAACCCAAAAGGTTCTGTTGGTCAGAGTTCACAAACATTTCATATAACATGAATAACAGATGTTAACTTGTAGTCATTTTCCAACACAAAACATTCTTGTACTTTTGTTAATATTTTCAAAAAGATTCTGTTTATTTTTTAGTAAAAATTAATCAATTTAAAAATAAGTACATTTCCATAACACTGTCAGTACTTTGTAAATATTATCTAAGTATTTTTATATTAAACATTTCCAGTGTTTACATAAATGCTTCTTTATGCTAAACAAGTATGTCTCATAGGTGGTTTATTAAATTTTAATGGGTATTAAATGTTTTTCCATTTTCACAAAATGGAAAAAGAATAAAAAAATAATAATCCTTGTAGTGGAAGTTGATGTAATGTTGTTTAACAAAGTAACTAATGTGTTTATACCTCTAAATATAAAATATTGACACTTTAGTGACAGAAAAAACAATATTTGTCCTGAACAATAAATGGTATGTTCAGTTTTACATCTCTGAATATGATCTGTTGTTTTCAGGTTTTTAACTCATTTTATTGGAGGATTTAACTTTACTTCTTATTCTTGTTTTAATACGATATTTAACCTAAATATTATTTATGTTGTGCAGTGCTGTTTGACTTTATGTCTGTTAAAGTTTATAAATAAACGTTACTTTCTTCCTGGACTTTATTTCAAAAGGACATTTTACTCATTTAATGCCACATATTGACCGTCTGGTGGTGGAACATGTAACGCTAATTGGGGCTAGGCGCCTGACTACGGCCAATTTTGTTGGTATGGCAATCAGAAAGGTTCGGCCGAGGAGCCCGTGTGTGAATAAACACCATCCGACAAAAAAAATAAAGTTGAGTTATTGTATTTTAATGTATACGTTATATATATATATATATATATATATATATATATATATATATATATATATATATATATATATATATATTTAGGAAGGTATTGAATAATAATAATATTTTCTTATAAATATAAACAATAAACACAACAAGAAAACAACAATAACACACAACAAATAAACCCTGATGAGACACAAGAGGTTTTCTTTCTCTCATTCAAGTCCGTTTCTTTCTCTTTTCTTTTTCTTTTAAGGTGATTAATGATTCACCAACAATCGTCCAACTGGTGTTAGTCCGTAATCCAAGGGGAAAGAAAAATAATTAAAGGTCCGGGGAAAGAGGAAAATTTTTTTTTTTTTGGTTCTAGTACGTCCTACCGCAAAGCTGCGGTGATCCGGTGGTAGCTCGCCATCCTGACTTGAAACCGTGGGGGGAAAAAACCTGACCTAGACGAGGTCATAAATAAAATAAAAATTAGAGTTTAACCAGGGTTAAACTGCTATCCAACAATTAAACATTCAAAAACATACTTAACTAACCAAATAATAATAGTCAGGAGTCATTTAAATAAGTTTCCAAGTTAATATCACAGATCAAATAAAGTCAGACAAGGTATCAAAGTAAAGTGCACTTTTTAAATTCCATTCAATTTTAATTGACAATAACGTCAATTAAAATTTATTCACTTAAATACTACTCCGATAAGTATTTAATTGGTCTCGAGTTTTGTTGCGCAACTACTGAAACCTATCAGTACAAATTTCAATTGGCCGTTCACAAATCAAAAGAAAAATAACAAAAAAAATATCCCTAGAGGACGAAATCAAAAGGCTTCTATAACATTTTAACGGCATATGGTTCATTCGGCCACATAATTAACAAACAAAAATGTTTTTTTAGACCGCAAAACCATTTAAAACGCCGATATACAAATCATAAGTGGGCGTGTCGCCATAGAGTTTCTACTTTTAAAATAAACAACAATTTGACAGGGAATTAGCAACTCACCGTCGAGTAGTGGTCACAACATGCTCAAAGTAATCCTTTGGCAGCTTTAATTTGAGTTGATGTTGCAATAATGGTTCAGCGATTTAGGGAAACGCCGACAGAAACAGCTAGCCCCGGTAACAGCAGCAACAGCCATGGAGTAGATCAGAGCCCACCTTCAACCCAGAACTTAAAGGGTGGCTTCACATTTGACCCGCCAAAATAAAATACGGGTAGTTATTTTATGCCGGTTACAAACAGCAGCAGGTAGCAGGATGCTACATGCTTGCATCCTGCTAGCATCTGGCTAGCATGATGCTACTCCAGGCTCTGGGGCTAAACTGAAGGTATCATATAAATAATTGAACAGAAGTTGGTTTCACTCTGAGGAATCTTCATCATTAACATATGAACATGCTCATTTCAATGAATAAATGAATTTTATTGTTTTCCATATTCCTCAAAGACATCTTTATTTATATAAACCCACTTTAACAGTTTAAAATAAAACTAAAGTTATAGGCTGCAAATACAAAAGAAGAGAAAGAAATAAAATGACCAAAAGAACTAAATTAGTTCCTATAGACTGAATCTGTTAATTATCTGAAATAATAATCTGAACGTTTCCACCTGAATAAACAGTTTGTTTGATTGTTTCAGTCTGTTTTACATCAGGAGATAAAGCATCTAGTTTTTTGGTCACTTTCCTCCAGAATCTGCTGAATCAGATCGCTGATCTTTCTGTCGTGAGTTTTGCACAGTTCTGTCATTTCCTCTTGACTTTTTGCCTTTTTCATCTCCTGTTCTTGTTTTGACAGAATATTCTGGATCTTTTTCAGATTCTCTTTGTTTTTGGTCACACATTTCACCACATCATTAATTTCCTTTCTATGTTTGATTCTAGTTTGGTTGTCATTAAACTCCTTGAGGGCAATTAGCATATTAAACTCTTTATCTTTGCCCTTCAGTTGTTTTTCATGCTGCTGTTTCTGGTGTGAAAATTCTTTCATGTATTTCTCCTTGAAGTCATTCAGCTCTTCAGCGTTTTCTCGTGCTTCCTCCTCGTACGTTTCTCTAAGTTTCTCTAATTTCCTCTTGAACATTTCTTCTAATCCCTGCCTGTATTGGGCCTCCAGTTGTTCTCTTTTTTCATTATCGTGTTTATGTCTTGTAATATCTTCTTTTATCATTGCATAATAACATCGAAGCCTTGTTTCCTCCTCTTGCCACTGTTTGTCCTTTTGTTCCCATTTCTCCCTTTTAGATTTGATCTTTTTTTCCAAAGCCTCTTGAGTTTCACTTTTACTTTCTGGCATTTTGTCATTTTTACAGTAATCAGAAACATCTTCATATAGATTTTCTAATTCATTAGGATCTTCCATCTCAACGTTTCTCTCTCGTTTCCATCTGGTTTCTTCTTCTCTTCTCTCTTCTTGGTCTTTCCTCTTTTCTCCAGGCGTATTTTCAACATGTTTCTCAATCTTCTTCATTTTTTCATCTTGCTGCTTCATCTCTTGTTCAGTTTTTGCTCTTTCTTCTTTCAGTTTTCTTTCAAAGTCCTCCTTTTCCTTCTGGTATTTTCCTTCTAGTTCCTTCTTTTGAAGCTGCATTTCTTCCTCTCTCTCCTCCAGGATTCTCTGAATCTCTTTCTCTATCGCCCTCTCAGCCTCCTGTAGCAGATCGTTAGTGAAGCAGCCGTTTTTATCCACCATGCTGTCGATCTTTCTGATCAGCTCTGTAACTTGTCTGCGGTTTCTGGTCTTTGTGTTGTCAAACACATGATATCTCCCCCCACAGTCATCAATCAGCTTCTGAAAGGATTCATCACAGTCCTCTTCTATAAAATCTTCGATGGATTTTTCACCTTTCAGATAATCTCCTGCAGTAAAAAGGATGATGGTGAACCTTTCTGAATTTTTCCCAAAACTTTCTCTGATCAGTTTTAATGTGGTTTTCTCTTCTGCAGTGAGTCTCCCTGCGAGGCTCACCACCACCAGGAACACATGTGGGCCTGGCGCCAGCAGACTCAGACATTTCAGCAACTCTCTGTTTATTTCTTCATGTGTTAGATTGTTGTCGAACAGGCCGGGCGTGTCCACCACAGCAACAGGACGGCCGGCCACCTCACTCACGTCTTTCTGACATTCCTTAGTCACTGACTTCTGGCTTGTTCTGGCTTCAAACTGGTTTCTGCCCAGTATGTTGTTTCCTGAGGAGCTTTTCCCACAGCCAGTCTTCCCTATCAGAACGATCCTCAGACACTCGTGTCGCCGCTGGTTCTTATTTCCTGCAGAAGAAAAGGACCAGAGGTCATTTTACTCACAATCTATTAAATCAGAACATTTTAAGAAAAATATTTTTGAAATTGTGTCATCAATTTATGACTCAAGAATCTGAAGTTTACTGACACGGCAGAGCAAAGGGAACCAGAGCAACTACATGTCAGTTTGTGCTGCTGTGATTTTCATACACTGAACTCACAGAAAGAATGAAAGTGATAACTTTATTCTGCAATAACTTTATTCTGCAATAACTTTATTCTGCAGGAGACGAGAGTTCAGCAGAACCTCAGTGACTCAGCAGAACCTCAGTGACTCAGCAGAACCTCAGTGACTCAGCAGAACCTCAGTGACTCAGCAGAACCTCAGTGACTCAACACATGGATGGACCAACTGGTTTCTCTCTATTCAAGGCTTCTTTCATTAATTTACATGTTTTGACCAAATCAGAGTTTTTGTTTTCTGAACTGAACCACATGAATATTGAAGTCTGGATGTTGATTCTTTAGTTCTTGTGCAGAATTTGAGCCTCTTCCTTTAACCACATCCAATCTGATTTATATTTAAATCAGGATATGAAACTGGTCTGCATGACATTTCCTTGCAAAATAAAAACAAACAGCCAAATACTTTTAAAAAAAAGAAGAAAACTGTTTATTTGAAAAGTGGCTGGTTTAAAAGTTTAATGCATGTAGATGTTTTCACAAACAAACCATTTGCTTGTGTCTCTACAGTCGTGGATTAATTTGTTCCTCTGAAAACATTTTCATAAAGTTTGTCTTGTTCCAGTGTTGGGATCAGTAATAATTTATGACTTTATATCTTTAAGGTTGTTGTTTCTGCAACCTTTGTACAGACAAAATGTGATTTTCCTTCATATGTGAAAGTTTGATTTTAATACGTACCAGTAAAGCCAGTTTCTGCTGACAGAGTGGAAAGTCGTGTCTGCAGTTCGGTGATGTTTTTCTCTTGTTGTATAATTTTATTCATGAAGGCTTTTGAAAGCGTCTCTGATGTGAAGCTGCTCTGTTGTACTTTTTGCACAAACTGTATTACAGTGGAGAACTGTTTCCTGTCACTGCTTTTGACAACAATATACCTTCTTCCACATCTCTTAATGAGATCCTGGATGTCTTTGTCTCGTTTAATAAATCTAACAACATCTGGATGTTCAGGATCCAACTCTGTGGTGAAGAGGATGATGGTGAAGTCATGGACTCTAGAGCTGAATGTGTCCTGGATGGTGTGTAACTCTCCCTTGTCTTCATCAGTGAGGGGACCCACAGGTAGGACCAGGATGAAGGCGTGGACACCCTCAGGATCACAGAGGGAGACACACCGGAAGGATTCCTCCATCACTTCCTGCTGAGCTTTTCCATCCAAGGCAGGCAGCTGCAGCAGAGAAACCCCACGTCCAAACACCTCTCCCTGCTTCCTGACACACTCTGAAGGAAGATCCTGGTGACCTAGAATGACCTTGGCTGACGCCTTCAGGGATCCATTTGGACCAAACAGAACCAGGTTTAAAGGACGAAGAGTTTCGTCACGTTTTGATGCCACTTTATCTTCCTTCATGGTCAGAAAGGCACCTCTGTTTCTTTTCACAATGTCTTCAATCTTCACCATTAGTCTCTGGAGATTATTCTCGGTCATTTTATACTGTCGACCTTCACATTCCCTGATCAATGAATTAAAAGAAAAACTAGTTTCATTTCCTTCTCGATCATTGAGTGTTTAAATGCGTCTTCACCAAACAAACTCAGGGTGGCCTTCAGAGTCTGTCTGTCTTTCTCTGTGAAGTCTGAAGGTTTCACCAGCAGCAGCAGAACATTTGGACCTGGAGGACAGAGATCCATGCAGCTCCTCAGCTCCTCTTTCACCACTTTTCCCTTCTGACTCTCTGGAGTCGTTACAATAATGACGTCGTTTCCATTCCACTTCCCCCACTCTACTGGCTTGGCCTGAAGGGACGAGGCTGAAAAACTTTTTTTCCCAATGATGAAGTTGCAGAGTTGAGTCTTGGTGGACAGAGTCGCTCCAAACAGCATGACTCTGAGATGTTGGCCTGTGAAGAAACAAACATAAAAACAGGATGAAAATGAAACTATCTGAGGTTTTAGACTCAATTTTCATGGTTAAGTTTTCCTTACATTTGCATTTTGGACAAAAAATGTTTCTATATTTTGTTTTTCAGTTTACTGTGGAAACAATTTAGGCTCTTCTGGTTCCCACTGGCAGCAGCAATATTTCACTGGGTACTTTACAGGTTTTCTTTCCTGATCTGTATTCATGATAGATATTAAATCTTTCTTTTAAGATGTCAGATGTCATAAACAAAAACATTAAAAATGCTCAAGCTTTATTAACAGACTCACAAACCCTCCTGTCACGTTACCACATGAATTTCAGTCTGTCCTGCAACCAGTTTTCTAGTTTCTTTTCGGAGAAAATTCAAAAATCAGAGGATTAATCTGCACATCCACTATAAAGTCAGAACCAACACAGAACCCAAACAGAACAAATACAGGAACAATGACCCAATTTCAACTATTTAATTATAAAACCCTGGAGGAAATTATAAGTCAACTCAGCTCCTCTTCCTGCTGTCTGGATGTTCTAGATCTATAACTCTAGAACATTTCTTTAAGAAAGTCCTGCCTGTTGTTGCTATGTCACCAGGTGACCTTTGACCCCATCCAATCACTGAACAGATGCTTAGAACAGATAAATGTGTGGATGAGACAAAAATGAAGTTATTATTATTGGAACTAAATAGGAACAATCTAGAGTTATAGATCTAGAGTTCTAGATCTAGAGTCAGTGCACAGCTTCAGTTATTACAACTAAAAACCAGTGATCAGGCCAGGAACCTGGGAGTAGTGATGACCTCTGACCTGAACCTTCAGAGCCACATAAAGACAGTCACAAAGACGGCCTTCTATCACCTGAAGAACATTTCCAGGATTAAAGGACTAATGTCTCAGCCAGATCTAGAGAAACTCATCCATGCCGCTCCCTGTAGCTCAAAGAATAGACTTTAACAAATCAATTAAACACTGCAGCTGATCCAGATGGTTTAGCACCACAATACATTAAAGCACTAAGTTTAAATAAAACCTTCCAAAGAATTTTTAAAATACAGTGTTCTGGTTAAATCACTGAATGGTTTAGCTTTAGCTGCTGATCTGGTTTATCAACCTTCCAGAACCTCTCAGGTTCTGGTTCAGCATCTGGGCATAAAAAAATCTGCAAAAAAATCTGGAACAAACTTCCAGAAAACTGTAAAACAGCCAAACACTGACTTCCTTTAAATCTAATGTAAAAACTCAGCTGTTTAAAGTTGCTTTTGAAACATTAATCAATAATCTGAAGTGTAACAATGGCAAAATGTAAAGTTTCAGTTGTTATCAGCAGGTCTGCAGCTCCAGATAGTTAGATATGATGACAAGATGGATCAAATCCTAGATATTTCCTTTTTTAATCTTTCTGCAGTACCAGCCCATTTAGGGCGTTATCGTTCTCACTACGATCCATTTTGCTTCGTTAGGAACTGAATTTCGCTCATCATCCAGCTGTGAAATTAAAGTTGTGGAAACTTACCAGCACCAGAAGCTGGAGCAGCTTGTCTTTGATGTTTCATTACTGGATGTTGTTTAATTTGCTGTTTCTCATTTCTCTTCACCAGAAAGTCTCCGATCGTCCCGAGCAGCTCGTGTCGTCCATCTTCCCTCAGAATGAAGGAGTTGTTTCTGCATCTTCTGATCAGGTCCTGTAGGGGTTGATTGAAACTTGGATTCCTCTGGCTAGATGTTGGGATCACAACCAGTGCACTGTCAAAGGACTGATCACTGAACAGTTCAAGGACTTTGTAGAGTCGCTTTTTTGTTTCCTCAGGGAATTTTTCAGGTTGTACAACCAGCAGGAAGAGATGAGCACCAGAAGAACAAAGTCTCACACAATGTTCTACTTGTTCTTTAAGTTTTGCTTCAGGTGTTCTGGAGTTAAACAGATCTGGTGTGTTAATGACAAACAGATTTTTCTCCTGAATCTTTCTTTGGACTCTTACGGAGACGTTTGATTCTTCCCTTGAGTTGAATCCAGTGTTCCCCAGTATTAAGTTTCCAACTGAACATTTTTCTGACCAGCTGCCTCCCAGAAGAACAAGCCTGGCTTCAGACACTGCAAAGAGGAAACAGAGAACGAACAGCAAGTCAGTTATCCACAACCTTTACTAGATGCTCACTGACTCAGGCACCAAGAACTCAACATGATTCTGCACATTATGTAAAATATCTATGACTTATTATGATCTAATGTTGATTAGAAAAGAAAATTTAATGTGTGAACACAAAAAATAGCTTCCATCATAAGTTGCATCATCATTTTTAGAAATGAAGAGTTGAACCAAAATCCCCGGAGATGATCTGTTGGTTTCTCTCTTCTTGGCAGTAGAGAGATGCTGGGATGAATAAAGTACTTCTGTTCTATTCTATTCTATTCTATTCTATTCTGTTCTGTTCTATTCTATTCTGTTCTGTTCTGTTCTGTTCTGTTCTGTTCTGTTCTGTTCTATTCTATTCTATTCTGTTCTGTTCTGTTCTGTTCTATTCTATTCTATTCTATTCTATTCTATTCTATTCTATTCTATTCTATTCTATTCTGTTCTGTTCTGTCTCTGTCTATCATTCTATCTATTCTCATTCTCATTCTGTTATTCTATTCTGTCTCTATCTCCATTCATTCATCTCATTCTCACCAAGAACTCTATTCTATTCTATTCTATCTATTCTATTCTATCTATCTCATTCCCATTCTATTCTGTTCTATTCTATTCTGTTCTATTCTGTTCTATATTCTATTCTATTCTGTTCTATTCTATTCTATTCTATTCTATTCTATTCTATTCTATTCTATTCTGTTCTATTCTATTCTATTCTATTCTATTCTGTTCTGTTCTGTTCTGTTCTGTTCTGTTCTGTTCTGTTCTATTCTATTATATTCTGTTCTGTTCTGTTCTGTTCTGTTCTGTTCTGTTCTATTCTATTCTGTTCTGTTCTGTTCTGTTCTATTCTATTCTATTCTATTCTATTCTATTCTATTCTATTCTATTCTATTCTATTCTGTTCTATATTCTATTCTATTCTATTCTATTCTATTGTATTCTATTCTATTCTGTTCTGTTCTATTCTATTCTATTCTATTCTATTCTATTCTATTCTGTTCTATTCTATTCTGTTCTGTTCTGTTCTGTTCTGTTCTATTCTATTCTATTCTATTCTATTCTATTCTATTCTATTCTATTCTATTCTATTCTATTCTATTCTATTCTGTTCTATTCTATTCTATTCTGTTCTATTCTGTTCTGTTCTGTTCTATTCTGTTCTATTCTATTCTATTCTATTCTGTTCTATTCTATTCTATTCTATTCTGTTCTGTTCTATTCTATTCTATTCTATTCTGTTCTGTTCTGTTCTGTTCTGTTCTGTTCTATTCTATTCTATTCTATTCTGTTCTATTCAAACTCACTGTTCGGTGGCAGCAGTTCGTTGCTGCTGCTTCGCTGCATCCAGCCTGAGCAGAAAGAAAAGAAACATTTTCATCAATATTTTATTTATTTAGAGATCTTACATACATTAACATAGAAAAGAAGAACCTTTTTATTTTGTTATTTTTTACTGATAAATTTCACGTCACATTTTATTCATAAACATAGAATGATGCAGACAGATTAATTATTCTCTGGTTTGTTTATTGAACATTTTATAATATGTTGATATAATATCAGCCTGAGCAAAAAATCATTTTTCAATAATTAATTTATATGAAGCACTTAAAAGAACCTGATTCATTCTGAGAAAAGAACCTAAACAGATCAGCTGATTGAGCAGTTAAATATTTATTATAACTTTTATTTCCTCCAGGTTGATCAGCTCATCTTTGGAAGAATTGATCCATTTAATGAAAAATGCAGGATTATGTTTAAACAGAACTTCCTGTTAAGGACATTTCACAATATACTGATAGTATTTAAACATGGACTTTGACTAGGCCACTGTAAAACCTTCATGTATCTTTAAAGAGATGTCGGCTCATCTTAAGATCATGAACTAACAGTTAGACGTTCCTCTGGTTGGAAGATAAATCAGAAGACAATTTATCAAAACTAATGAGCCCAGAACAAAAATGAAACTAGAGTCAAATAATCAAAACCTCCCAGGATCTTTTGTTCTCATCCTCCCTCAGAGTCACTAGATGTTTTTACTAGTTGACATAATAACCTGAATTTGATTGCAGTTTTCCATAAATCTGCTGGCCAGTCAGATATTCCCAATTAATTTTAATATGTTTTAAAGATGTTCTGTTGAGACGGACCCTCACTGCGGTTCTCTCTGCTCAGAACAGAGTTCTGTTCTCGCTTTTCAGATCCATCAACAAACTTTGAACTCAAAACCAAGAAGAGTTCAACATGTTTTAATGTGCTAGTTTTATTTAATTTCATACTTTTTTCCCATCATACAACAAATAAAAATCTGGAAATTTAATTTATTCTAATAACCATCACTGATGAATTAAACTCTGACCTTCTCAGATCTTTTATTCTTTTATTCATAACTTTGCAGCATCTGATCAGAACAACAACCAGAGTTGATCTGAACTGTAAAGGTTCACGTTTCCAAGGTATTTACAGCTTCTTGCAATATAACAGAGATTCTCAAACGTCTTAAAGACTTTCACTGACTGAATAAAACAATATTAAAACATCTATTAGTCAAAACCATCAGAAGTCTTAAATAATGGTTCTGATGGACCCGCATTTGAACGGAATATTTTCCAATAAAAGAATTCATCCTGGATAATTCTGGCTGTTTGTCTTTAACTGAAACCTGATTCAGCATGAAGGGTCAGAACCAGAGGAGCCCAAACCGGGTCCTTTGACCCGACATGTTTTATTGGTACCAACATGTTTTATTGGTACCAACATGTTTTATTGGTACCAACAACATGTTTTATCGTCTCTCTGGTACCAACAACCTTTCAGCTGGTCAATGTTCTTCTTAGAACTCTAATTGGATCCAGGTGAGTTAAACCAGCCGGACCTCCAGAACCCACTTTGGACCCCCTGGTCTAGTCCATGTAAAGGAAGATTGATTGATTGATTGATTGATTGATTGATTGATTGATTGATTGATTGATTGATTGATTGATTGATTGATTGATTGATTGATTGATTGATTGATTGATTGATTGATTGATTGATTGATTGGTTGGTTGATTGATTGATTGGTTGGTTGATTGGTTGATTGGTTGGTTGATTGGTTGATTGGTTGGTTGGTTGGTTGGTTGGTTGGTTGGTTGGTTGGTTGGTTGATTGATTGATTTATTGATCGATCCTGTGGTCTCACCAGTTGCTCCTGCTGCCATCTTGTCATTAATTCAGGGCTCTACTCAAAATGCAAACGATTTAATGATGAAAAACAGATGAAATGTTAGAATCGTTCAGAACAGATCATGATAATTCTTGTGATATCACATTAAAACCTTTATAATTCTATTGTTTTATTATGAACGTGATAAAAACACGTCGGTTTCACCTGGTGCTGTGATGAACCTGTTCAAGGTGTCACCTGCCTCTCGCCTGAAGGCAGATGGAGACGCTGACCACATCTGCTGGTGACCCTGCAAGAATAAACATGTTAAAGAACAGATGGCAGATTCAGCCCAGGGCTCAGTTAGCAGTTAGCAGTTAGCAGTTAGCAGTTAGCAGTTAGCAGTTAGCAGTTAGCAGTTAGCAGTTAGCAGCATGTTTACAAAGGTTTGTCTGAATGAAGCAGAAGGCTTTTGAAACAATGTTCTGTGGTCAGATGAGGCCAAAGTTGTCTGTTTACCCATAATGCAGCAGTGTTTAGAGAACACCAGACAAACCATTTCAGCACAAACAAATCACTGCACCATGTTCCAAATTATTATCTCAGATTTTATTAAATGTTCAAAGCAAATGATGGTCAGTATAATTATCAAGTCATGAACTTTTACAGTATAAATCAGATTTTACTGAACAAAGACCAGCTCTCTGAAATTAATGATAGAGATTCAAAGACACAAAATACCATCTATACATTTAATAACACAACAAAAAATTAATCTTTATGACACTTTAATCCAATTTGCATAATAATTTGGAACAGTGTGTAGAACTGTGAGGCACAGAGGTGGGCAGATGGTACTGTGGGCCTGGTTTGCATCCACAGGACTGCAGCACCTTTCAGTCTCAGTGAAACATGAACTCATCTGGAAAGAGTTTTCTAGGGTTGAATCCCTCTGAGTGATGAAGCTCAGACTCATCAACTGGATCAAATCCAGCAGCAGACCTACTGAAGGATGGAACGCAAAAGAATAAAGGTGTTGAACAGCCTAGTCAAAGTCTGGAGCTCAGCCTGATTGGATGTTTTGGTGAAACTCGCTGAGAGCTGAACAAAAACAAATATCTTCAAATCTCAACGAACAGAAGATGAAGATGATGAACGATGTGAGAAACTCATGAAGCTGCAGCTCATGAGGTGAACTCAGTTTGTCTCTCTAACTGTTTCCTTTATTTACTAAATAATGAGACAATATATTCTATATTTAAGTGACTGTAGAAACTGCTGCATAACCATAAACATGTTTAATATGTTCTGATCCAAAAGAACTGAAAGAGAACAGATTTTATTCCCACGACTGTTTCCAAACAGAACATTTTAGTTTCTGAATAAAGTTTTATTTACTTGGTAAAAATAAAAGAGGTCCAACTACAGGACAAAGTTAACTATTATTTTTGCTCCATTTGATTTGTTTTGAGCAAAACATTTGTTTAATAGACAGAAAGTATTTTATGCATATTTAGTTTGAAATCAAAGATTGTTAATCTGAGGAAGTTAAAACTGTTGATATTCCTGTTGGATCAAACCAATCAGACCTTCTGATGAAGGATCCACTGTCAACCATCTTTGTTAATGATTATCTCTTCATGAAGTTTGCTATCATTTTATTGTTATAACTGCTGTTCAAATCTTCTCAGGTTATAATCTATCAAATAAAATACTGAGGTAGATTTCATGCTTACATAAGAAAAAGTGAAAACAGAAAAAAAGTCCAAATGTTTTGGGATGTTCAATTATTGTGAACATCCCAAAACATTATGAATAATGTGTGAATAATGAATAATTGATTGACTGAATTTCATTTATTTTTTGGGAGCACAAATGAACAAAACAGTTCAGAACTCAAGTTAAGAATCATCACTGAGAACAAAAACACAGGAAAGTCCAAAGTTTCTGGCCCAGATGGCGTCCAGACAGACAGCAGGGTGAAACCAGCCATGATGGTAAAAACAAAAAACAAAGGAGTTTATGTTTAAATCTTAAAAGATTGAGATCAGTTTCACCAACCTCTGATGTCAGATTATCGTTTCTTCTTCACGCTGCTGAACAAACGTTTTCACTCTGGAATAAAATCACGACTCGTTTCCAGCAGTGAGCTGACGGAACGACGAGGAAAAGACGAGTTAATGTTTAACATCCAGGGTTCAGCCTCAAGGTGTAACATGTTCTACCTGGACAGGATCCAGTTCACGTCCAGTTCATCTCCAGTTCAACTCCAGTTCATCTCCACTTCATGTCCAGTTCATGTCCAGTTCATCTCCAGTTCAACTCCAGTTCATCTCCACTTCATGTCCAGTTCATGTCCAGTTCACGTCCAGTTCATGTCCAGTTCATGTCCAGTTCAACTCCAGTTCAACTCCAGTTCAACTCCAGTTCAACTCCAGTTCATCTCCAGTTCATCTCCAGTTCATCTCCAGTTTATGTCCCTTTACTGCAGGTTTACTGATTTGTCTGTCAGAAGAAAATCGTTTTCTGTTCCCAGCGTTTGGATTAGAAACAGAGATTCTCAGGATCAAACACACTGAAAACATTCCACTGTCAGAGAAATGTACTAATATGTGAGCATTCCTATATTTTCAATATTTTGTATTTATAATTAAAACATGTTGTAATATATTTCATACTGATTCTTTCAGATGTATTCATAAACTGCTGGAGAAGAGGAACAGGAAGCTGTACCTGGTTCTAGTTTAACAGTTCTGTTAAGTTCTGCTACAGAACCAGGAACAGCTGAACCTTTTCCTGAATCCGTCACCTGGTACCGCCGGCTGCAGCCTCAACACAGGACTTCATACATCTTCATACAAAATATTATATAAAATATAATGTAAAACCTCCTGTTTACTGACACATGAGGACGTCAAACCCTAACCTCTAACCCCTAACCTGACCCTGACCCCTGACTGACCCCTAACCCTGACCCCTGACCCTGACCCCTGACCCAGCAGCAGCAGTAAAAACACAGCAGGAAATAAAAATGTTTTTTTTTATTGACAGATAAGGAAAATAGTTTTGATTAAGTTCATACTTGGCATGTTCAGCAATTTTGGTTTTGAGCACAAAAATGTAGTGTAAAATACTGAAAAATAAATTAAATATATATATTTTATATTTAAAGAAAATCATGTGATTAACAAATAATTTTATTGGTTCAGCTAATTGTTAAATTAAATTATCATTTAAAAATATTTCTTGCATTGTGGAGCTATTCTGCCTGGATTGTCATAAATTAGTGGAACTGGAACCATTTTCTGCCCAGGGCCCCAGAAACCTTTTGTCCGTCTCTGTCCGTGTTGCATTGATTCCTTCCTGGTCCTGAAGATCCATTTGTTTGATCAACTGTTACCCCGCAGACAGGCAGCATCATTAAACCCTCCAGGTCCAGTGGGCCAAAGGGTTTTACAGAAGTTTGCGTTAATTGCGCAGCCTGAGCAACAATCAGCATCACTCTGCGCAGCTGCGCCAGTCTTCAAACTGCTGGGAAACTTTCCAGATCGTTGATCTGTAAACCTGCAGAGTTTCACTGACAGGAAACAGAATCTGAGTTCTGGACTGGATCTACGGAACCTGCAGGTTGGGACGCGTTAAAGGTAAAAACAGAAGCAGCACTGAGGCTGCGCAGAGTCACCGCTCACTGTTAGCATGAGCTAAAATACCTGATAGATATTATCAAGTTAAAACAGCGGTGAGCTCGTGGAGCCACGGACTGATTTACATAAAAATCTCCCCAAAATAGGAAGAAATGCAGCTTTCATTCTTCTGTTTAGTCAAAATAACAAGCTGTTTGTGTTGAAACTGAAAATAAGGGGGACTGTCAAACTAACATCCAGTTTTCTCCTCTAAACCAGTCAGAAGTGTGAAGCGCACCAGTAATTATAAACCAGTGTGATATTCCAGAGATTAAACCAGATTAGATTCACCTGGACATTCAGGTGTTGCTGCTTTGAAGAAATCAGGTTTGAAAGTCAAAACTTCAGAACAACGAAGAGAATCTGCAGCTTCTGATGAATCAATGAACAGAAATTTAAAAGTTTTTATTGATCTGCTGTCAGAGCAGCACGAGGCCAGTTCACATATTTAAACAAGTTTTTCTTCACCTGTTTAAATAATCTCTAAAGTTTTCACCTGCCTCAACTGTTAGGATTTTATTTCTGTATTTTGTTAGTTTTGATGTTAAACTTCTGAGAAATGACAAATACAAAAAAGCATGAAGATGGACATTTTAAAACCAGTAAAATAATTTCATATTGTTGTAGATTGAGTTGATCATTAAAGTTCTGTTCAGAAGCTTTTAGAGGAAACAGCCAGGAGGCTTAAAACCTGTAAATCAAGAATCATTTTCAGTTTAATAAACTTGAAATAAATCCTTTATTTTCCTTTCAGTTTGCTGTCTGACGTCAGATCCGTGTCCAGGTTTGTATCTGAGCTGTGATGAATCTCCCAGCAGCTGCTGGTTGTTTTCTGGATCCGTTCAGGTGAATTCTGCTCAGTTTCCACACAGCAGCCTTCAGTCTTTTGCATCTTATTTCCCTTTGTAAATAATATGAACGATGCAAATTTCAGCTCCCGCTACATCAGGACACGTTCAGTTGGTTCTGTGGGTCTCGGATCAGAATCCAGTTTTAGGGAAGCGTATGCAAATCCATGGAAACGTTGAGCAGGTCTACAGAGAGCCGCTGTGTCAGAGAGGAGCGTCAGGCTGCAGGTAGGAACGCTGACTGCACAGGAGGTTCATGGCAGTCAATCTAAGATCAGACTTTTATCTTGATTTTAAAGAAACTATTGATGAGAGGGTTGAATTTGTTTCAGAGTTTTTCTCCAGTCGATGTTCTGAGGAGTTGAGTGATCGACGTTCCTGTTCTCCAGTCGATTGGAGCCGACGGGTTCCTGGGAGTTAAAGGACGTTTTGAGTCAAAGGTGTTTTATCCAACTGGAAGAGTTTTAGCATTTTTCAAAATGTTTTGCTTCTAAAGGAATCTTCCTGCAGGATCAGGTTCAGGTAAACTGTTTGATTTTATTTTTCCGATCTGATTCTCTGACCAGATTAAAATATTTAGTTTGTTTTCTCGGTTCATCAGCTGATCTTTTTCATAGTTTTAAACAATTTATAGACGTTCAGGATGAAATCTGTTTGGTGCTTATTGGTTGTAGGCTGAGGAAACTGGCCCGTTTCCATGACGACCAGCACGAAGGGCTAGTTTGGGTTCTGAGTTCTGGGTTTTGGGTTCTGATGGAACCGCATCCAGTGACGGTTCCAACAGAACCAGACTGAACTCTGAACAGCTTCATCTGTGAAACATGAAGCAGAAATATTGGTCATGGTGAAAATGAATTTTACCTTTTATGTTTTCATCTCGTTTATTAAATTATGTAAACATGGAGGAGGGATCCGGGATCTGGGTTCCGGGTTCGGGTTCTGGAGTCGTTTTGGATCCGTCTCATAGTTACAGATTGTATCAGTAAAGTTATTGCTTCGTATTCAGAGATGAAAAATATTTGGCTGTTGCTAATGCAGAAAGCTGATCGTTTCTAGAGGAATCTCTGTGTAATCAGGCAGTTACTGGATCATCTGACGGCCGGAACCAGAACCAGACTGTTTGGGTTCAGGTGGTTTTATTGCTGCTAGTGACCCGATGGTGAAACTCCGGGTTCATAAAGTTTTCTGTCAGTTTTGTTGCTCCATAGAAAGAAGATGCAGAAAAACCCCAGACTGGGATTCAAACCCACAACCTTCTTGCTGCAGGGCTTCAGTTCTGCCGAGGAACCTGCAGCAGCTGATTAAACCCAAATGTTTCAGCTTGTTCTGGGTTGTTTCTGTTGTCATGGTGATGTAAGACGACAAACCTGGAGACGTTATAATAAAAGTGACGGTGAGTTCAGGATTCCGAGCTGGGAGAGTTTATCTGACCACTGGAACCAGCAGCAGCTTTGGTTTGGAGTAAAATGTAGGAAATGAGCTGCTGCTCTCAAACATCAACTGTTATGTTGCTTCTGAAATCATTCAGAACGGCTCAGATTTTATCCTGAAGGTGGAAGATAAAAAGAGCAGAAGAAGAAATGAACCAGGACAGTTTACAGTTCAGCAGCTCAAACTGGAGGAAAACCTGAGACTTTCTCTCTGAACACGTGATCACTGTGTGTCGTTATCGGATCAGAACCGTCAGTTTGGGAACCTTCTCATGTTTTAGTGATTACACTGAGAAATATTTGGTGTGTCTGTGTTTTTCTCCCTCCCAGCTGTGAGGAAGTCATGATGGAGTGAAGACTGAAGCTCCGCCTCCATCCAGCGGTTCGGCTTCCTCTCGGCTCGGTCATGAATCCGTACGGAGACGATGTGTCTGGGTTTTGTGGCGGTCCGGTTCCGTACTCGGCCTCTAACCCCAGTTACTCCATGGATCCGTATGTTCCTCCGTTCATCCAGACGGGTCACAGCACTCTGCCCCCCCCAGTTGCTCATTCCACCCCCGCCCTCCCTGGCCCCGCCCTCACTGGCCCCGCCCCCAGCTCCATGCTGCCGCTGCCGGCCTTCAGCCCCACCAGTAACCCCTACGCCCCCGCCGACCTCCAGCCGCCCCAGCTCTCCGTCCCGGACCTCCAGCCGCCCCCAGACGAGTCGGGTCCGGACTTGGAGTGCGCCATCTGCTTCAGCGAGTTCAACAACGTCTTCCGCTGCCCCAAGATGCTGAACTGTAAGCACACCTTCTGCCTGGAGTGCCTGGCGCGTATGAACATCAAGTCTGTGGAGCCCAGCGCCATCCAGTGCCCGCTGTGCCGCGGCCTGACCCCGCTGCCCCCCCTCGGCCTGCCCAAGCTGGCCACCGACTCGGACGTCCTGTCCTACCTGCCGGCCGCCATGCAGAGGGTCTACAGCATCCGCTTCATCCGCAACAAGGGGAAGCTGCAGGTCAAAAGGTCAGCCTCGCCTGGAGTCGCACGGTTTTAGGCTTTTCTGTCTGAAACGGAACAGATTCGACTTCCTTTAAAACTAAAAGGTCAGGGGTCATTGTGTTACTGTGGCAACGATCACTCAGCAGGTTTTCAAATTAAAACTGGTGTTAAATGTTTGTGCAGCAAAAATGTTCCTTTGTGGCGCTCTCACTTTATAGATAAATGTTTCCAAAGGTCGTCGAAGGTCAACCAGCCAAACTGCATTTACACCATCGTCCTGCGGCGCCAATAGCAGCACAAACGATTCATTTCTATAAACTGTGTGAGCAGCTGGTCTCCGAAACAATTTTATCATAAAAATTATAACAAACAATTTTTAACAAACCATATTTAATTAGATCTTAATACGGGTCTTGGCTGACCTTTGACCTCTGGAAACTTAATATCTTTAAAATGACAGCAGCACAAACAAAACATCGAGATGAATTTAGTTTAATTTGACGGTGGTGGTGAGGAAACGTCACTCAGGTCACTTTTATGTTTTTGCTGTAAAATCCAACATGGCCGTTCAGACGGTCCGGAAAACATCAAACATCAGATGTTTCAGGGGTTAAAGGTCAGAATTACTTCGTTCAATCTGCTGAGTGAAAGCAGCCAAAGTCAATCTGAAGTTGAGCTGCAGAAAATCCTGCAGAACTTTAACCTGCTGAATGAGACTGACCTTTGACCTGTCGACCTTTGACCTGTCGATCAGACGTTTAACTTGTCCTGAAGAGGTTTGACCGGCTGGTTAACAGAGTTCTGAGATAAATATGGATTATTTGTCTCAGATAAAGTCTAACATCATTTGAACAAACGCTCCTGTTTTTGGCTCGGACTCCAACTGAACCAGAAACACCAAACTGAGCTGCAAACTCACTGATCTGTTTATCAACGAGGACTGCAGCAGGTCAAAGGTCAGCTTTGTTGGAATGTTTCTGTGTTGCTGAATCATTTTATTGCAGCTGGTTAGTTATTAAAACCTGGCCCAGATACAGCAGCTTAGCATGCGGCTAAACGCCGTAAACTGAAAATAATGGGAGGAAAAGCAAAGTGCAGGATTTATCCACCACTCGGGTTCCAGATCTGCTGATCGGTCCCTTTAATGTCAAGGTCATATTAAGGTCAATGACAAACTGTGACCAATGAGTCTGAGATCTGGATGGAGTAATGAGTCTGAAAACAGCCATAAATAAACATGTGCAGTTAATCACCATTTAATCATTAATATGAAAGATGAACATCAAAACCTGGAGGCTTTAAAACTCACCAGGTAAAAATAACTTTATTAAAGCACAATACAGATTAAATATTCTGCATATTTACATTTTCAGGTTTATTTTACTTGATCAGAAAAACCCAGAGGATTTGATTAAATATGTCTTAAGCTGTTTGGCTGAGAGTTTCCCTCACAGACCAGGTTCATGGCCTAGTCCAAGGCCGGAGGGCCTGGAACCTTTAGCTGTGTCTCCACTTCAACACACCTGAGTCCAATCATGAGGTCGTTATCAGGACTCTGGAGAACCCGACTGTTCTGAGGAGGTTCAGCTGTTGGATTCAGGTTGTTGGACCAGAGAGACTCCAAGAGCTGCAGGACACCGGACCTCCAGAACCAGGACTGCCCACCCCTGGCCTAGTCCAAGTCTTTAACTCCAGAGCTGAGGAAACCGGGTCTGGTCCACATTTGGTTGGTTTCTGTGGCTCCAGAAGCTTCATGTTGGTCTGTTAGGAACCAGCCTGGATGTTTTTGGTCTGAAGAAATGAACCAAAAACAACCAATCAGATTCAGGAGGAGGGGCTTAGCGCTGTCTATCAGCTAATGGAGGACAAACGGCTCCCAGTCAGGAGCTCTGTTTGTCTCCAGTTTGGTTCTGACTGATCCGGTTCTGTTTCCTGTCTGCAGGTCGTCTGACAGGCCGGGCCGGCCGGGTCGGCGGTCCATGACCTCTCTCAGGTCGGTGAACCGGACTCTGGACGTGGGGCGTCCCAGCTCGTCCTCCAGGGACGGCGGGGAGGCGACGGGCGGCGTGGGCGCCCTGTTCCGCCTGACGGGCCGACCCGTCTGCCGGGCCTTCCTCCTCACCTTGGTGGTGATGATGATGGTCGTCCTCACCGGAATCATCATCTACTTCTTCACCAAGCCCAAAAACTGACCTGACATCACTTCCTGTCTGCTGGGAGGAAGAAAACTGAAATGTTTCTATTTTATTTTAAACCCTGGAGTCTGAGCTGAGCGGGACGCAGCGGACCTTCATCTTCCTCATCTGGGTCAAAACGAACGATGAGGATGATGATGAGGATGATGATGATGATGATGATGATGATGGTTCACATCTGGAAGGATTTTAAAGGAAGAGCTGCTGCAGTAAATCTCATCACTTCCTGTTTTTATGTTAAGGGTTCGGAACGGGAAAGGTCGATCCCGGGTCAGAATCCTGTTGATCAGAACCGGGTCAGAGGCGGTCCAGTTTCCTTCCAGGTGAATCTAGAGGTACCAAACTTTAAACTCACTTCAGGATCAGATCAGTTTGGATCCACTTTCACCTCACTTTGTTCTGCTGCTTCAGGTGGTTCTGGTTCTGGTGCGGTTCTGGTTCTGGTACCGGTTCTGTCCTGGTACGGTTCTGTCCCGGTCCTGTTCTGTCCAGTGCGGTTCTGTTTCTAAATATAACCAGCTCTCTCTCTGCTGACGCAGCTCAGGTTCCCTTTTACTCAAATCTTGACAGATTCATGCAAACGATCCGGATCCGGCGGTTCTGCTGCTCCGTTCAGACAGAGTTATACACAGAACCAGCGGCCGGTTCCGGTCCAGTAAGACCCGTTCTGGCGGGTTCCTCTCTGCGGCAGAAATTTGCCTGGATGTTAAACCATCAATGCTTCCCTTCACAGAAAGTTTCCATAAATACTCAGCAGAGGAAGCCGGTTCTCTGGGTTTGGTTCTGAGGAAAGTTCTTATCTGGACGGTCGGGTCTTTACATGAACCCAGTGTTTGGACTCTGGTGGTACTTTGGGTCTTTCTGACTGACCCAGTTTGATCAGAACTTTAAATGGACCCAACCGAACCGAGCCGGAACCTTTTCAGGCGAACTGCTTTGAATATGAAACTTGAGCTGAAATCAGAAACGGTTCTGAAACGTGATCGGTCCAGATCGGTTCTGTCCGGTTTTATGTCCTGTCTCACTGTGCCATGAATAATAATAATAATGATAAATGTTTTATATTTTTATAACCTTTTAAATCTCGTTCTGTTTCTCTGTTTTATTAAATTTAAATAAAGTTCTGGATAAATCCAACAGGTTTTTGGTTTTGACTTGATGAAACTCTGTAGATATAAAACATTTTAACATTTTTAAATCGTGGATCAGATTTTTTTTCTGTTTTTGTTTCTACATATTTTGTATTTCAACATTATAAACTTTCCTGACTGAAATGTCAGATTTAGTTCCCATACTTTAGTTTATTCTGTAAAGCTGCATGGTCTAGTCA